>NW_025842242.1:0-6091 GCF_002878395.1 Capsicum annuum
ACTTAGAGTGTTGTGGAGAAGGAAAATTTTGTAATCATCAAATTCTATTGGCCCTCTGCGATAGCACCGCATCGTGGAGAGGGTTAATTTCCCATTTGTCAAAAGCCAGTAGCCTAACGTGATATTGGCGCAACGTGCCAAAGGCCAAAATGGCAAAATTATATGGCACCCTATGGTGGCGCATAGTATTGCATGCCCAGTTCCCATTTTCCAATTTACAGAGAGCCACCGTGATATTGGAGCGTCACGGTGGCCACCTAGTTTGAAAAAATATTATGTTTTCAGTTCTGTTTAAAAGTTTAAAGGGGGTATTTTGGTCAATACCCAGGGTCCCAATCCATCCAAAACACAAGATTTAAAACATTCCAAAGCACTTTATGCTTATTTCATCTATTCTCTCTCAAAACAAAACCCTAAATCATCAAAACTTTCTCTCCAAGAAAACCCAATTTCTCCATTTATTCTCCATGGAAATTCAATATTAAGAATTCATAGTTCAAGATAAAGGATTTCCAATTTAAGAACTCTAAGAATTCATCTCCAAAGAATCAATAGAGATCCAAGATTCAAGTCTTACATCTAGTTCATGAATTGAGGTATGTGGAGTTTTTCAACAAGGATAATCCTTTCATTTTTGTGCCCAAAACTTTTTTTTATTATCAATTTACTGAATTTTATGCGATTTTTCATGAAATTAGAGTTTGAATTTATACCCAATATTTCTATTAAAAAGATTATGAGATTTCAAGTGATTTAGAAGTTGAATTACATAATTATGTTCATATTTTCATGTATATTGTAGAAATTTATAGATTTTGAATTGATTTATTAATGTTTACATTATCAAGCATGAACATTATGCTGTTTTAACATGAGTTTGATGCATGGGTCATTAAGCCCTAATTAAAGATTGCCATTTCAAGATTGTTTGTGCTATGAGCTCCCTACGACTAAATTCCTTTTAGATTATTGATATAGATTTGACCTTTTGGTCTCAGAATAGATTTGGAATCCACTTTACAGATTCAGATTACAGATTTAGCTTTACAGATATATAGTTAGTTTTCATTATAATCCATTAGACTATTTTAAAAGTGGATTTCCATCAGAATGAGCATACAGATTTAATGGGAGTAGTATTTAGCACCGATATGGGTACATTACTATGGTTTCATACCCCAAAACTACATGCCAATGTAGGATTAAGATTATTCCCACTTCTACGTGCATGATTAAGATTGTGATCACCTAGATAGGTTATACTCCCTGTCAAGAGTTTGACTCCTCTCCCCAACGTAAGATTCCTCCTTAGGGGGACAAGAATGTTGGACTCCATGAATGCTTACATGGTTTATGTCGATTAGAAGAATCTCCCATGCAAAATTTCAGATTTCTAATGCCTTAAGATAAAGTATTCTCCTAAATAGTAAAAGAAGAATAGAAAAGCTTTTAGAAAACTAAGTGTAAAGGCTCAAAAGTTTTACTCAGATTATGCTTTATAGAAAGATATTAACTTCAAATTTCAGATTTAAGAGTAAGTCCTTTCTACACTTAGATAGTATGATTTAAAGAGAGAATACAAACACAACTTTTAGAACTAAATGTTATGGCTTACAAGATTTATAAAGTATGTTTTGCTTTTTATTGCTATATATTTCATTATTTGAGATATTCCAGCTTATGTGAGTCATTTACAATTAGCATACATTGATTTATAAATGATGATTATGAGATGATTTCTTACTTATGCATATCACCCCCCATATACTCAGTACATCATCAAAGTACTGATCTACGTATACATTTATGTGCTACATTGTCTCATAATATAGGTACAAGTTATAGTATATGCAGTCAGAATCAGACAGTTGCAGATTCCAGCCTGCTAGATGATTAGTCCTCCTACTTCGGGGACTTCAGTTAGATTTATTTACATTCTTTACTTTCTTACTTATATGTATTGATTAGTGGTAGTTAGGGTCGCATCATAGCTATCTATAGTCAGTATTATAAAGGCTTCACAGATGTTAGTCAAAGTCAGCTATGTACATTTTAGTTCTGTACTTCAGTTTTATTTGAATATAAAGTTGTATCCGTGTCGTATCATCATATATTCCACAATTATTATGTTTCCGCACAGTAAACTCAGTATTTATTTCATATTTAATCAGTTTCTTAATAGTATGCCAGTCCATGAGTTAGCTTAGGATCACTTGTGGTCCTAAGCACCGTGTGACATCTCGGGATAAAATTTTAGGGTGTTACAAACTTGGTATCAGAGTACAAGGTTCAAGTGTCCTAGGGTGTCTGTGAAGTCGTGTCTAGTAGAGTCTTGCGGAATGGCACGGAGACGTCTATACTTTTTTTTGAGAGGCTACAAGGCATTTAAGAAAAGTTTCTTTTCTTTCCTACTCTAGATCGTGCAGTAAAGTTATTCTCTTAAATATCCTTTGTATTAGTGTGTTACCCTAAAATTCCTCATCTATGAGTTATTCTTGAGATAACACGATTAGCAAGTTTCAGTTTCTCACCAGAAAATGTCTTTAGATTTGCTAGCAGAAGTTTCAGAAGTCACACAAAGCGGCTTGAGAGGAGTGCTCTAGTGTGTCATAAGTTTCTCAAATTGAAAGTTTTGTCCTCCTTCTTATGAGTTGTTCAGTTGAAACAAAATAAGATATGTATTCAGATTCCTCATTATCCCTTCGATATAGGTATGCTCTTAAGAGGAGATAGTATGACCCTAGATTGTTAAATATAGTATGCATTTGAGGGATATTATGAACTTCAATTATATGAATTATGAATAGTAAAATCTTCTTATAGTTGGATGTATAGGTATAGAAGGGTAGTGACAAGAAAAGTGGGAATGCCGATTGATAAAAAGTATAGAGATAAACTTATGCATGTTATCAAAATATTTTAAGGTGATATGTCCTTGTGTGTTAGTTTAGTGGAGGGTTAAGAAAGAGTTATTAGTTAAGATGAATTGTTGTTTGCTTAAAGTACGAAAGGAGTTATTGATGGTAGTTATTGTGTTAGAAAAGTTTAGGTGTTTAAGAGGGTAAATAGTAATGATGGTAGAAGGAGGATATGTTGATAGATTGTAAATAAGATAGGCCATATGGTTTTGATTGATTATTATTGTTATGAGGTTCTAGTGAACTAGTGTTTCTTGAAGTTTTATTTCATAGCTCCCAAGTGAGATTTGTATGTAAGGTGGGTTGTTAAATCATGTTTAGAATTAGACATTAAGTTTGAATAGTTGATGTTCATTAAGGAGTATGTGATGATTTCTTGTTTAATGATGCTAGTTATATGGAAGTGATCTAGTAGGCTTGAATAGTATGTGCAAGAGTTTGAGTTTAGTTATTCGTAATTAAGCATGATGTTATATGTATGATGAAGAAGTATACCCAAGGTGATGTGGGGTTGCATTATTTTGTAAGGTTATTACGTGTTGTGTGTGGTTAGTCGTACCATTGAGATGCTATGTGGAAGGACGCTAGTTATATGGGGTATGATGTTCTTAATAGCTAAGTTAAGGAGTTATGGATAAATGATGTTGAGCCTTTTTGGTATGATCTTTATCCTCATGGTTTAGAAATATTAGTCTAGAGATGTGATACTAATAGGCTATGGTATAAGCAATATGATTCATTAAACGTTTGATGGATATCTGTGTTAAGCGTTAGAATCTAAGTTTGAATCCTTGAGGATTGAGCAAATAGAAATAAGAGTTGGAGGTCTAGACAGTGTGAACTCAGGATATGGTTATACTTATGAAGATTCTAAGTTAGTAAGTGTTCAAGTTACTGTACGATGACTATTAGGCTATAGAAAGATAGAGTTGTATTTCAGAAAGAAGTATTGGAAGTAGGTTTTACACTTTCAGGTGTAGTCTTTCTGGGTACATTTATCATTTACGTGTATGGTTGTATTCCAGACTCTAGAATATAGTGATGGTAGTCCAGCTTAGATTTTAGTAAAATGTTCCTCAGACTTAGAATGATGGCTTAAAGCCAAGTGGGAGATGATAGAATAAGGAACCAAGTCAAGCTTTCAAACTCTATTAGGGGTGTCAGTATGTTGTAAAATAGCCATAAGGGAGAATGATGTTCAACCTATTCTTATTTTGGTATTTGATTTCAGTTGTTGCTTAGTATCCCTTCATGTTTCAAGCCATGATAATTCAACCTTTCAGTGACCTTCCCTTAGGTCAAGATACTGATGATGAACAGTTGTGTAGATGGGAAAGTGTAAATGTGTTATGCTGGGAAAAATGGTCGTATGCTTGTTTTATGTAAGTCTATAATTGAAGAAATATTGAGTCAAAGATTTTTGTGTATGATTTGGTTAGTTGAGAATATTTTATATGTATCTTCTTAAGAATTTAATAGTGCATGGAAGTTGGTATTGATAGAGGTATTAGAGAATATGAGAAAGATGCTCTTATGGGTATTTGTTTAGAAGTGAATGCGGTTATGAAGATAGGCTTGAACATCATGTTGGCATACAAGACGTTAGGTATGCTATGCATGGAAGAATTTCTAGTAAGAGGTAGAATTTAGTTGTTAAAGTGATTAGAAGAATCATCTTAGAGTGGTTGGTTATGATGATGCTTGGGGTATTGAATCCCTGGTTCAGACTAGTATTATGGTGTTATGTGCAGTACCTTGTGATTCTGAGTTAGGCTTGACCATGGTGAGAGAATTCAACTCAGTTTAGATTTTGTAGAAGGATTTATCAATGCCCATGCGAGAATTATAAATTAATCAAGCGAGTATGGTATTTAAGGGAAATAGTATAGTTGAGGGAGTATTTAAGGAAGTGTTGCTAAGCTTGAAAGTAAGAAGTTGCATTGCTTAAGGCCTAGTAATTCTTTCCTAGCTTATGATTCATGGGTCTATGTTCCAAGCTGTAGAGTTGTAGTAATGTTGAAATTCCTTATTCAGATGTCTTGTTCAGATCATGCCTAGATTTCTTTACTCCCTAGTATCATTAGAATTTCTTAGAAGAGTGATGAAGAAATGCTCCATTTGGTTATGAGCAGTCAGTATGATTCAGTCTGTATAACAAGTAATCCAGTTTAACAATCAGACAGACGAATTTCTATAATTTTTCATCTTCCGATTTAATCTAGTCTAACTACCTGAAGTTTAATGAGTATGACCATTCCATGAGGTAGTTTGTTCTCACCCATGTAAATTGCAAATTCAGCTTGGTATATGCATCGGCATCAGTTTCACATTCAGATATTTAGTATTGATTTAGTCTATAAGTATTCCGTGAATGATCTTCGTTTTTCCAAGTATTCCAGCTCAGATGATGTAATACCCATTGTATGATCTTACCGTCGTTGAATCATGATTCGTGCCTGCATAATTTATCACTTCACAGTTCTATAGGTACCATTATCACACCATGAGTTCTTCAAGCAAATTCTAAACTCTCTCCATGAATCAACCCCTTATAATGAGTTAAGGCAAATCAGCTCAGATTCAGTCGAAGGTAATAGTTCCCTTCATACAGTTCTTTTCCTATCTCAGATTCAGCTATATAGTTATCTTCATGTAAAATAATGCACTCACAGATCATTTCAGAAGCTCAGTATGCTTTAGATTCAGTCATACAATTTATTATAGTTGTGCATGATATCTTATAGCCTCAAATTCATCAGTATTCTCAGCTTATCTAGCCACATTCGAGGACGAATGTTCCCAAAGGGAAGATATTTTAACACCCTATAATTTTCCTAGCTTAAATTTATTCCTGAGTATTGAGAATTAGCTTAAAAAATGAATGACTTTTAATTCATGTGGAATTTTCCAGAATTAGACCTCCCATTGTATGGGAAATTGAATAAGATTTTCAATGATATAAGTTTCACCCAAATCCGACACTCGGTGACAGAGTTATGCCATTTTTAAGTTGACAGTGTGTCACCTGGGCACTTGACGTGTCGCGGAGAAGGCAAATTTCATAATCGTCAAATTCCAGCGTCCCTTTATGATAACATTGCGGAGAGGGTCAATTTTTCATTTTTCAAAAACCAGTATCCTAATGCGATACTGGCACAACGTGCCATTGGCCA
>NW_025842243.1:0-1377 GCF_002878395.1 Capsicum annuum
ATATTTACTTTTATCAATTTTTGATTTCCGTCCCCAAATTTATTTCAAACAATATGATTAAACATGCTTCGATTTATCAATTCACTTTTCAAAGTCCGAAACCAACATCAACCAACACATAACACATATTTTCGAACATACCAAACACGCAACAAATAAATCATCCACAACATCACGAAAAGTCAAAATAAATTAAAGATTCGGTTAGAAGAAATGGACCTCGATGAAATTAATCCTTGTCGATAATGAAGAAATCTGAAGACCAAAATACTCGACCGGAGAACCTCGATTGCGATGAATCCAACTCAATAGAGAGAAAAGCTAATAGGACAACTTCAAAACCAGTGAGACAAACTTTGTTATACGAAACACAACCAAGAACGCCGACGTAATTCGATAAAGACAACTCGAAATCCAATATCGACGACGAACCAAGAAATAGACGAAACCAAGACCCCCAACAAACTAACGTGACCCAAAACCCAACGCCTATCGAGCTCTGGTGAGCTCCAGTGACGGTGAGAACGGTGGTAGTGCCAGTTTCTCCGGTGGTGATCGGAGCTGAAGCTGTTTCGCTGGATGGATGAGCTGCGGATGGAGCCAGTGGCCGACGCGCTGCAGCCAGAGCAGCGACTGCTGGCGGCGGAGCCACATCTGGTTTTGCTTTCTTCTCCAGCGGCGATGGGGGTTTGGTCGGTGACGGCGGTGGCAGATCTGGAAGGTTTGGTCGGAGATTAGAGGAGAGAAGACATTGACGGCGGTAGCGATGGTTTCGCTGGTCACCGATCGGAAGGAGCTTAGAGAGAAAGAGAGAGTGAGAGTCTAGAGAGAAAGAGCTGATTCTATTTTTTTTTTCTTTTTCTGTTACTGTTCATCCCTTGTTTTTTGAGAGTATGTGTGTATATATTGTGTTTATCCTTTTTTGAGTCCTTTCTTCTTGGACAAAAAAAAAGAGGGGGAGGTGACGTGGGGTAGGGTTAGGTAGGGGTAGGGAGGTGGCGTATGGGGTGGTGAGGTGGTGATTTGTCATTTTCTTATTGGAGAGGGTTGTTAGGGTGTTAAAAGAATAAAAGTTTGTTAGGAATTTTGTTGAGATTTATTTTTTTGTATTTTTGGTGGGATGTAATCACGTGTGTGAAGGTACATAATATGATAAGGTAAACATGAATAAAATCAAACTTTTGAGGGGGACGAAATTACGTGTCTACAGTAGCTCATCACAATTTTCTGCATGTCGCGGTGAAGCCTTATATGGAGTTCCAGTCCCGAATTTAAAATTTTAAGATCAAACTAGACATTTTCCATGGCCCCAAACCCATTCAAACACGGGATTTAATCCCAAATACACCTAAATACATACACTTTCACCAAAATTCA
>NW_025842244.1:0-4009 GCF_002878395.1 Capsicum annuum
TCACTCAAAAAACTTGACAACCAATTTTCACCTACTTTCCTTGATTTAATGACCTTCTTTCAAGGAGAAAGTACCAAGAAGGTCAAGTCTTGTTTTGAACTTGAAAAGGAAGCTTCGAGACCAAATTTCCCTCCATTAACCAATTCCACCATTTCCAAATTGTAGATTGGTCCAGACTTGAAATTGGAGAGTAAAATTCTAACAAAACCGAGGCCAATAGTGGACTGCCACATCACTAAATTACTGTTCACACAATATTTGAGTTCAAATTTTAGATTTCTTAGTTTCATTTTATTGTTTCTTATTTTCGTTTGTTGGTTTGAACACTAATTGACAACCTAGTACATTCCTACTAGCTTGTTAATTAGTCCTTTGAAGCTTTGTGTTCGTGTCAACGTTTGTTTGTGTGCTTTTGTCGTTTGATTACGTTGTAACTCTTGGCTCTAGTCTGATGAGAATTCTTTGAGTTTACAACAAAATTCCACTCTGGACAAGAGCATACTCATACCTTAAGGATCAACTAGCCAATCTACAATACTTGTGGAGCTCAAGTGTGAGTGAACTGAAAGAGTGTGAGTGAGAAGAGGGATTTTAACTAACTTGTTTGTTGTTTATGTAGGTGATACCTTGACAATGGAGGGAACCACATCTCAAACCATGGATTCTAATGAAATGGAGAATATGAGGGTCACTCTTGAGGCTATGATCCGAGCTCTTGAAAGATTGAGTATGGAAGTGGGAGCCATAAGCAGAGAAGTGAGGATTATTAGTGGGAGGTTAGAACAAGTGGAGAATCAAAGGAACTCTTGTCCTTCTACTCCTTGAAATGTTTCATCAAGTGGACATGATAGAAATTCCTCCACCACCATTACTCCCGAAACATGGCCATAATTGCCAATTTCTTCACTACCTCCCCTAAATGCCGCAAGCCTAACCACTCATAACATTCTAAATCGAGACTCCAATAGACCAACCCATTCCCGAATTCCTCAAGTTCCACAAGAGGTACTCGGACGTCAAATGCCTTCACAAAACCCGAACCACCCCTTTCCAAGTTCCACTAAACCAAAGACCACCACCTTCACAAAATTCAATTCCTCCGAATCAAGTTCCAAATGTCCAAAACCGTCCCATCCACCTTGAGGAATATGGTAGAGGGGATTATGAAGGGTATGGAGGCTTTGATGATTCCTACATGAGGGAGGATGAGATGAGAGAGGGTCGTATGGATATAAGGAGATACCTAGGGTATGGATATTGGGGAAACCGACACCTAGAGAGAGACGTGGGCATCAATACCATCAAATTGAGTCTACCTATCTTTAAGGGTGAAAGTGACCCCGAGGTGTATATCGCTTGGGAATTGGTGTGTGACAAGGTATTCCAAGTGAATGATATTTCGGAGGGGAAGAAGAGTTGTTATGCCATAGCCCACATGAAGGCTATACTAACAGTTGGTGGGAATACATCAAGCGATTTGGCAACGAGTTGATAGATGGGCAACCACCACCATGGTTTCGGTTAAGGTATCTAATGAGGCAATGGTACCTTCCTAAAAGTTATCTTCATGAATTTCTTGCGAGGTTGTACAACTTGCGACAAGGGAATCCAAGTGTTATTGCATACTATGATGAGTTTCAACAACTCATGTTGAAGCTTGACCATCGGGGAGAACAAATTGGCCATGACATCATTTGGTTCAAGTGTGGGTTGAATAAGGAGATTGATACTCACTTGACTCTCCATAAATTTGATACCGTTGAAGGCATCCTTCAACCGGCCATTGAAATTGAAAGAGAACTTAAAGAAAGAATAAGTTACAAAGCCAAGGGTCAATCACCCTCGGGTTGGTCGAGGGGTAAGGAGATTGCTTCTTCCACCACGGGTTGGCACAAAAACAAAGACCAACCCACCACTACAAGGCAACCCAAGGCCAAGGCAATGCAAAAATATCCACCAAGGCAAGAGGCTCACAAGTATCCTAATCCTAAGGGGTTCCCATGTTTCAAGTGCCAAGGTTGGAGACATAAAGCCAATGAATGTCCAAACCGACATAATGTCATCCTAAGGGAAAGGAGATTGTATTACCTTGGTGAGGAAGTGGGTCTTAAAAATGAAGAGAATGAGGCCAAGCCTCAAGATGGAGAGGAACCCAAAAATGAGCCACATAATGATGATGATGATTGTGAGGATACATATCTGCAAGAAGGAGAGTGTGTGGTTCCAAACTTTATAGTAAGGTGTGCCATGATTAATAAGGCGATAGATGATCCTAGATAATGGGAGAATCTATTACATACGAAAATGTCTTGTGAAGGGAAGTGTGTGCACTATGGTGATAGATAGTGGAAGTTGTGCGAATGTGGTTAGTGTTGCAATGGTGAACTTCTTGAAATTGCCGACTACACCTCACACTAGTCCTTACAAGTTGCAATGGTTGAATGAATGAGGCGAATTAAAGGTCACAAGTCAATGCGTGATATGTTTTAAGGTATCCAACTACCATGATGAGGTGCTTTGTGATGTGATACTAATGCAAGCTTGTCACTTGTTGTTAGGAAGGCCTTGGCAATACGATATGTCAACCAAACATGACGGAAGGTCCAATAGATACACACTTGGGAAGGATGGCTGAAAGGTCGCTCTTCATCTATTATTTCCTTCCCAAGTGAATGAATTACACCAAAAGATACAGGAATTGAGGGAGAAGGGAAAGAAGGCCGAGAGTGAGGGAAAAAGAGGGGAATCTGAGAGTGAGAGAGTAGGAGAAACTGAGGAGCTCCTAATTTCTAAGGGGAAAGGGAGTGTGGTGATGATGGCTAGGTGGAAAGAACTATTTGTGGATCATGACAAGGACACTCCGATGCTCCTCTTGGCTAATTGTTTTAATACTAACCCGACTAGCGTTTCCATTTCTCCTCCTATTTCTCATGTTGTGCAGGATTACAAAGATGTCTTCCCGAAGGAATTACCACAAGAATTACCCCCACTTCGGGGAATTGAGCATCAAATAGATTTTGTGCCGGGTTCATAATTGTCCAACAAATCGGCTTATAGGAGCAACCCGACGGATACCAAGGAATTGCAACACCAAGTTGAGGAACTCCTCAACAAAGGGTATATCAAGAGAGTATGAGCCCTTGTGCAGTCCCGGTGCTACTAGTGCCCAAGAAAGATGGGACTTGGCGTATGTGTGTTGATTGCCGAGCCATCAACAAGATAAAAGTAAAATATCATCACCCTATTCCTAGGCTAGATGATATTCTTGATGAATTGAATGGTTCGTGTTTGTTTTCTAAAATTGATTTAAGGAGTGGCTATCACCAAATTCGTATACAACCGGGTGATGAATGGAAAACCGCCTTCAAGACCAAATTTGGTCTCTATGAATGGATGGTTATGCCATTCGGCCTAACAAATGCTCCAAGTACTTTCATGAGGCTAATGAATCATGTGATGAAGCCATTTATTGGAAATTTTGTTGTTTTTTACTTTGATGATGTGTTGGTGTATAGTAAGTCCTTAGATGAGCATGTAAAGCATTTACAATGTATGTTTGATGTCGTCCAAAAGGAGAAGTTATATGCCAATCTAGAAAAGTGTTCTTTTGGTGTCAATGAGGTTGTATTTCTTGGATTTGTGGTAAGCTCAAGAGGGGTCGAAGTGGATGAATCTAAAATTGATGCCATTAAAAATTAGCCAACCCCCAAAACCATAGGTGAAGTGAGAAGCTTCCACGGGTTGGCTAGTTTTTATAGACGTTTTGTCAAAGGATTTAGCACCGTTATCGCCCCCTGACCAAAGTGATTAAAAAGGATTGACCTTTCAAGTGGGGAAATGAACAAGCTAAGGCCTTCGAGGACTTGAAAGCTATGCTCATCTCTACCCCTTTTCTACAATTGCCAAATTTTGACAAGACTTTTAAGGTCGAATGTTACGCTAGCAAAGTCGGCATAGGTGCGGTTTTAATGCAAGAATTGAAGCCTATTGCCTACTTTAGCGAAAAGCT
>NW_025842245.1:0-2297 GCF_002878395.1 Capsicum annuum
ATTCAGGAATCAAATACATCAAAAAAATAACCACAAAGAAATAATATATCTCTCTGAATACTAATAAAGATATAACTACTATAGAAAGATAGAGGTAAACTTTGAACATATGAATGCCCAACTGATACCTTGAAAGATCCAACAATCGCCCAAGCCAAGCAAGCTGAGCCGCACTCGAGCTAGGACCTACGTCAAAAGGACGCAATAGGCATGAACATGGTCCACTTATACTCAGTAGGTATCATAGACCGACCAAGAAAAGTAGTAAATAAAGCATAAAAAATATACACTAAGGGACATCACCTGCAATCAGAAAATGTCCCATAACGATAGCCCACACCGCTTGCACTAACATTTCTAATATATCACATATATTATAACATTACAACAAGATAGAACACAATTATACATTATATCACACATATGTAGAACCAGAGGGAACATGCATATACAAAATCATGAAATCCAAGTAAACAAAGATAAGTCAATTACATAAATGTCAATACAACACAATATAAACACAATAAAGTAAGTCCAATGAATATGATAATGATGATGCACAGGGTCATCGTACAACCTCCGAGATCGTCATACAATCTCCGTATACACCTACGGAGGCAAACCTCCCAATGCAGGACCCATGGGGGGTTCGTAGACCCGTATACAATCCACATATATCATATCTTCTTTTTGGCACATCCCTTAGAAATGTTTTATAAGTGTTGCCAGTGTTACTCAGATGTTGTCACGGTGGTAACAATGTTTCATGAATGAGTATGATTTGAAGATGTAAGACTCACAACCAATCACAATAAATATTTCCAAAAACAACTACATGATATATTTACACAACCAACCACATGATATATTTCCACAACCAACCATAATGATACATTTCCATAACCACCCGAGCGAATATCCACTCATTATTTTTGTTTCATCCATGAATTTCCACATGTCTCATACTCCATTAAAATATGAATATAATCATAATACATCAATGGTACTACATTAAGCATTTTAACAACACAATACAATTATTCACACGTGTTCCAGGCTATCAATGTCGCATAGGATCCCACACGGTCACATATATCACATAATATCTCAATATCGATAATTACATCACATATAGGCCCGCACACAGTCACATCACATAGATAGTCATTTTTTATGATTTGTTCCCACCCTTAGTATATATTTTGTACCATCATTTACTACCCAGTCCTATGTTTAAAGAGTTAAGTCATACCTATCTCAAAAGCCAAAATCAGTTCGCTATACTTCGAACCCATGACCTTACTTTCCACGAACGATCCCGAACTCCACTAGAATCATCAAATATGAAATCTACGCATCAAAATAAAGCAACAATACCAATATTGACAACTTTTGGTTCGGAGTCAAAATGGACCGCCGAAACAAGTTTCGATAAAGAAGGAAAAAATTAGAACTTTACTTCAGAAACATGTTCCCCTTATTCTAAGGAGTGTACAGATGAAAATCTAAGTCAAATAGAGTAAAAAACGACGTTCAAATTGAAGAAAAATCATTTTTAAACTTTACCAGATAAATATTTTTTAAATCCGAATTAAAATCAAGAATCAAGATTGTTTTAAGGGTTAAATTGATGAAAAAATAATAATTATAAAATAAAAATATTATTCAAGAAAAAAGAAGTTAAATTGGGTTTAAATCAAGTCCTAAGATTTTTGTGGTTTTGAGAAATTAATCAAGAAATTACTAAGAAAAGAGTGAATTCTTACCTTAAATCTTTAATAAAATCAAGAAATAGATTTTAATCTAGCTATCCAACCTTCCAAAAACTTCACTTTTAAGCTTCTACACTATTTTAGTGTTTAACTCTCAAGAGAAAAGATGAAAAATGAGCAAAATAGGACAAAAAGAGGTGAAAAATCTGCTAATAATTTTTCTGCAATATCAGTTTTTTTGTCGATCAGACTTCAACGACTTCGACGGGGTGTCTGGGATTCATTCGGAGTTTGATATATGCAAACAAACTAACAATCATACCAAATTCAATGTTTCGGATGCGATGGCGATATCATATTTGCAAAAAAAAACATTATTTTCACAAAGTTGTCACTCAAAACTCGAAATTATAATTTTTCAAGTTGAGCATAGGAATGAGATTTAAAAGCCATAAAATCATACCAAATATGCTAACAACATAAGATTTATATTCTGGATGTGCTGGTGAAGTTGGATTTTCCATCTGAGGTCGTTTCAATCAAATGTGGGTTCCATACCCATATTTTCAATTTTTCAACTTTCTG
>NW_025842246.1:0-7969 GCF_002878395.1 Capsicum annuum
ATTTTTAGTACAATAAACCAAAGAATCACTAAAAAATAATACCAGGATAACTAATCCCAGGACAATTAATCCAGTATAACTAATTCCAGTATAACTAATCCCAGCATAATTTGTTTTCCAACCAAACGACCCCTTAATATCATTGTATTTTGACTAAGGAATCAAATTTTGTTTTTTAGTGGTGGTAGTTAAATTTCAACAAAGGATTGAAGTCCATATTTACTATCCGAAAATAGGTAATCTCATCCTCTTTAGCACTTTTACAACATATTGTTTGTGTATTTCCAAAAGTGAAAGTTCATTATTTTTTTCGTTTAACTCGTAAGCCTCCTCATCTGCGCTTTTTTGTAGTTTCCTTTCTTATTTTAAGGTTGCATATTTTTTTCATATGTGATTCTAGCGTGTGAAGTATGCTTAAGTATTAGTGTCCCCTGCAGATTCATTCATCATGTTGTTTGTATGGATAATTTAAGTCACAAGTTTGATAATTTTTCTTGTTGTCTTGATTTCTTTCAGTTCTGCATCCTGAGATCCTTTTGGGGGAAAATTTAGGCTGCAATTGAAATATAAAGATCATAGGATAAATGTTATTTTCGGCTTTCTATTTAGTTTATGTTGCTTTGTGTAATCATAAGGCATCGCATTTAAGATGAGAGTGTCAAGGACATGCTCTCTTTATTAAAGTATTTGGTGTTAAAATTTGTACAAGCCTATTCTTTTTTGTTATTTGTAAGATTTAGGAGCAGTCTTTGTCTTATTTCTCTTCACTATTGAGAAAATCTACTTCATTTCCTTTCCTGCTATTATGGTCAAATTGTTGTTGCCTTGAGCTGTTATTATTTACCACTGTTGTTAGCTTAGTTGCTTCCCTTAGGCTGGTTTAAGGTATTCTTTCCTTTAAGTTTTATCTTGTCTTTTTATAATACTTCAAAGTTTCCTAACTAAATTTTTTTGTCCCAAGAATGTTAATTGTTAGCTTCTAAATTGAATGATATCTATTCCATGATGAATTTTTAAGATATTCACTTTGTCATGTGAAAAATTTAATAAGCTTTCCATCGATATAAAATTTGCCTAAATCCAATAACCGGGTAAGAAGTTATGACTATTTTAAGTTACCGTCGAAAAACAACACCATATTAGTCAGTGGTGCGCTGTGCCACAGGAGAAAATGACAATTGTCAAATTCCAGTAGGGGTCCGCGATTGTGGCCCATCGCGCCAAACTTTCAGGTCACAAATAAAGTGGCAATGCGATGGCTCCGCATCACGCCATCCCTCAATTTCCCAGTTGTCAAATTCCAGTGACACGGCGCAATAGCGCCGCGTCGCGCCAGGGGTCCAATTCGGAAAAATTTTAAAAAAATTAAAAAATGCGTCCAGGGTAAAAAGGGTCAATTTTCCACCGTTATTTAAGCCCTTTAACACAAGATTTAGCTATTTGGAACCCAAAATATACTAGTTTCTCTCATTTTTCTCTCAAGAACAAGCTAGGGTTTCAATTGGGGATTCAATTTCAAGAAAGTGTCTCTGTCAATCTTTTCTAAATCATGAACTAAGGTATGTCATGTGTTGATTCATGGGTCTCTCTCATCCATGAAGATCAAGAATCTCTTTTCAAAATCCAAGATTTGGATATTTGTGAATGGGCATGATTTGATTGAATTGAAAAGTGATGTTCATGATGTTGTTTGGTTTTGATTCATGTTTTAAATTACTTATTCCAATGATTAATCCTAGTATTTGATGATTTACATAATAATCATGATAAAACCCCTTCAATTTACAAGTTGATTGATGTATCCTTGATTATTACATGTGTTGATGATTGTATAACCAAAGCATGCTCCCCACATGTTTGATTAAATGCATATGTGAAGGAAAAATGCCATACTAGTATGATATTACAAAATCCCCATTCATGTGTAAGTTATGTACGTTAAGTGTTTGATGAAATGTCTTAGTCAATAGATTATCTATTGTTGATGTTAGTAATGTATTCAAGAATGTCATGCCTTGTCAGTTTTCTTTCATCGAGTCCTGGGGGTACTTGTACACGAAAAAAATATAGCTGTGTGCCTAGCTTTAGTGTCATATTTTTACGATATCCTCAGTCAAGCCATGGTCCATAGAACTCAGTCAGTGATGTGACTCAGGAAAACTCAGTAACACAGTAATCTCAGTACTATTCCATCAGTCAACGAAACTCAGTAATTCAGTTCAGTTCAGTAATCCATGTTCAGTGTCTATTCAGATGGGAGTAGAAATTAGGACCGAGTGAACCCAAGGATGGGAACACACACTGTCAGATGAGGGCGTGATTGTTAGAAGTCATCTTTGCATTCTAGAACTATGTAGCCAGCATACATTAATACTGTCAGATGAGGGTTGATAAGGTGGATAAGCACTGTCAGATGAGGGCCCCACCATTCTCTTTTGGGGACACTGTCAGATGAGGGTCACTCACAGCTTGTCCATACCAGTGGTTCGGTATTAACACCCTTCTAATTGGAGCTACAGATTGGACCCCAACTCAGCTATAATGGTGTATTAGGGTTATGTTGGTTAGATAACTACTTCCCACAGTTTTATTTACAAAATCAGGACTGTCAGATACAGTCAATCAGTCTCAGTATTAGAACTCAGACAGTTCTATAAAATTTCGTACTGTCAAATACAGTCAAGTTAGAACAGTATGGAACTCAGCTAGTTCCATAAAACTCAGGACTGTCAGATATAGTCACTCATGTTATCATTTATATCAGCCATCAGAACTCAGTTATCAGTAAAATTATGTTATCACGATCTCAAATATAGTTACTATGTATTCATGCATGTATTCTCATATTCATATTAGTTAGTTAGATAGTATTGTTCATGTATATGAGCCCCATACATTCATCCTACCTCACATGTATACCGGTATATTCAAAGTACTGATGCATTTGCACTATGGTATCTTAATACCATAGATTCAGAAACACGAGCTCCAGAGCATCAGTAGCATTCCAGTCTTAGAAGTCAGAGTTAGCAGTGATTCCTCATCTCTCAAGGATATGATCATTTATATATTATCTCATTCCATAATTTATTAGTTGGAGTTAGTTGGGGACATGTCTCATCAACTCCTCATCAGACAGTTCAGTCAGTTAGAGGCTTTCCAGACTATTATGTTCAGACTATCATGTTATTTTAGTTTTGTTTTGGGTATTTCATACCCCATTCAGATGTTATATCTTTATCAGTTATGTTATAATCTGGAACCTTATGGCCTTTCAGTTCATGTTTTTGCAATCGTACAGTATATTATGCAGTATACAGGTACAAATATCAGTCATGGTTAGCTTGTGGTCCTTCGGGGTCATGAGCACCGTGTAGAATTTTGGGTACCAGATTCGGGGCGTTACAAACTTGGTATCAAAGCCTAAGGTTCAATAGAGTCCTAGGAAGTTTGAAAGCCATATATAGTAGAGTCTTGTGCATGGGTGTGTTGCGTGCCACATTTATGTACAGGAGGCTATGAGATGCTTTAGGAATAGTTTCCCTTCTTTTAGTATTCATGTCTTTCCAGGGAGAATAATCTCAATTCAATCTCTCAGTCTAATCTGTTTCTCCCTTTTTCTACAAAACATGCCTCCTAAAATAAGAAATGGGAATCAATCAGCCCCTCAGCTCGAAGACCCTTTAGGCGAACATGTTTCTCATGCAGAGTTTAGAACTACATTCACTACTCTTGATCAATTAGTTACTGCTCAGAATGAACGACCAACTATCGTTCCGATCAACCCAGTGGCCAATTCAGCTGTATCTAGGATTTGGGACTTCACCCGAATAAATCCTTCATCATTTCTCGGGTCTAAGTCAGATGAGGACCCTCAGGAATTTATTGATTAGGTTTAGAAGGTTATAGACATTATGGGGGTTACTCCCAGTTAGAGTGCTGAGCTAGCTGCATACCAGTTGCAGGATGTTGCCCACACTTGGTTTAAACATCGCAAGTCAGAAAGACCAGATGATGTAGGGCCTATTGAGTAGGAGGAGTTTGTCACTGCATTCTTAGATAGATTCTTTCCCCAAGAGCTGAGAGAGGCTAAGGTGTTAGAATTCATCACCCTCAGGCAGGGCAACATAACAGTGAAATAGTATTCTATAAAGTTTAGTCAATTAGCCAGATATGCTCCTCATGCATTTACAGATAGCAGGGCTAAGATGAGTAAGTTTGTTTTTAGGGTGAACGGTAGTGTGGTCAATGAGTGTAGGTATATGATATTGAATAGTGACATGACTTTAGCTAGGCTTATAACTCATGCTCAGCAGATAGAAAATCAAAGTTTAAGATGAGGGAGAAACAAAATAAGAGAGCAACGACAGGTAGTTTCAACTTTGCTCAGCCCAAATGAGAAGGAGCAAACTACTCTCAGTTTCTTCCTAAGTCATCAGTTCCATCTCCTTCTTCAGCTAGTGCTCTAGCTCCTAAGTTTAGGGATGGAAATAGAGATAGGGCGCCAGGCTCTAAGTCTCAGGGCACTGTCAGCAATGCCCAAACTAATACCCTTTGTCAGACTTATGGTAAGAACCACAAGGGTGCTTGCAGAGATGGTAGCGATGTCTGTTTTAGATGTGGCAAGCCAAGCCATAGAGTTATAGATTGTCCCAGTTAGGTTATCAGGGTTAGCAGAACCGTTCCTCATCTCAGTTTAGTCGTCCAAATCAGCAGGGTGCCACTTCCAGTGCTACTAGTAGGCAACGCCCAAACAAACTCTATGCTCGTCAGTCCTGGAAAGATCAAGAAAATTATCCTGATGTGGTTACTAGTACATTACAGATATTTTATGCCCATATTTATGCTTTTCTAGATCCAGGAGCTTCTTTGTCTTTTGTTACTCCCTACAAAGTAGTTGATTTCAGAGTCAGTCCTAAAATTCTAGTAGAGCCCTTTTCAGTATCTACCCCAGTGGGTAAAACCATCATAGCACAGCGGGTATATAGGAACTGCCCGATTATGATATCTCAGAAAGTCTCTTCAGCAGACTTAGTCGAATTAGAGATGACTGATTTTGATGTCATTCTCGGTATGGATTGGCCTCATTCTTGCTATACCACAGTCGACTATAGAAATAGAATAGTCTTGTTCCAGTTTCTAAATATACCTGTCCTAGAGTGGAAGGATAGTGTATCCGCTTTCAGAGGTCAACTTATTTCCTACCTTCGGGCCAGGAAAATGATATCTAAGGGATATGTCTATCATCTTGTTGAAGTTAACGACTCTAGTTTTGAAACTCCTAGTCTTGAATCATTCCCAGTCATGAGTGAATAGTTTGATATCTTTCCCAAAGATCTTCCAGGGATTCCTCCCGAAAGGGAAATAGACATCGACATTGATCTTCTTCCAGACAATCAGCCTTTATCTATTCCTCCATACAGAATGGCACCAACAGAACTTAGAGAACTAAAAGAAAAGTTAAATGATCCCTCAGATAAGGGATTCATCAGACCTCGTATGTCCCTCTAGGGTGCACCAGTCTTATTCATGCAAAAGAAAGACGGTTCTCTCAGAATATGCATAGACTACCATTAACTCAATAAAGTCATGGTCAAGAACAAGTATCCACTTTCCAGAATCGATGAATTATTTGACCAACTTCTGGGTGCTAGTTATTTCTCTAAGATAGACCTCAGATCCGGCTATCATCAACTCAGAGTCAGAGAATATTACATTCCAAAAATAGCCTTCCATACCCGGTATGGTCACTTTAAATTTCTAGTCATGTCCTTTGGTCTTACCAATGCCCCAGGAGCTTTTATGAAGTTGATGAACCGTGTGTTCAAGAAGTACTTGTACATGTTCATCATAGTATTTATAGATGATATTCTGGTCTATTCCCGTAGTGAACATGATCATACAGACCATCTCAAAATCGTACTTTAGACTCTCAGAGATCATAAGCTGTTCGCCAAATTCAGTAAGTGCAAATTTTGGCTAAGGTCAATAGCATTCCTTGGCCATATCATTTTAGGTGATGGCATTAGAGTAGATCCTCAAAATACCAAAGCGGTAAGAAACTAGCCCAGACCTATCTCTCTATCAGATATCAGGACATTTTTGGGCTTGGCTGGCTATTACAAGTGGTTTTTTGAGGGATTTTCTTCTATTGAATCCCCTATGTCCAAATTGACTCAGAATAAAGTCAAGTTTCAGTGGTCATATCCTTGCAAGAAGAGTTTTTCAGGAGTTGAAGACTCGACTCACCTCAGCTTCAGTCCTAGCTCTTCCAGATGGTTCAGATGGTTTTGTAGTATATTGTGATGCATCCAGAGTAGGTTTGGGTTGTGTCCTCATGCAGTATGGTAAGGTCATAGCCTACGCCTCCAGATAACTTTGTCAAAGAAGGTGGTTAGAGCTCTTGAGAGATTATGACATGAGTGTTCTTTATCATCTGGGAAAGGCCAATGTATTGGACGTCGCTCTCAGTAGACTATCTATGGTAGTGTTTCTCATGTTGACAACAATAAGAAGAAGTTAGCTTAGGAAGTCCATCAGCTTACCAGACTAGGCGTTCACTTAGTCGATATAGAGGAGGGTGATATATGGGTTCAGAGTAGTTCAGAATCATCTCTAGTTTCTGAGGTGAAAGAAAAGCAAGATAGAGATCCCAGTTTAGTTAAGTTGAAAGAGTTAGTTAAGGATCAGAAAGTAGAGGTTTTCTCCCAAAGGGTAGATGGTGTTCTGCATTGTCAGGGTTATTTGTGTGTTTCAACTGTAGATGACTTAAGGCAGTGAATTCTCGCAGAAGTGCATGGTGCATGCTACTCTATTCATCCAGGGGCTACAAAGATGTACCACAACTTATGGGAGGTCTATTGGTAGAGTGGGATGAAGAGAGATATTGCAGAGTTTATGGCTAAGTGCTCTACATGTCAGTAGGTTAAGATGGAGAATCAGAAGCCTAGTGGACCTATGCAGGAGTTTATAAATCATACTTGGAAGTAGGAAGAAGTGAACATGGACTTTGTGATGGGTTTGCTTTGAACTCTTTGTCAGCATGATTCAGTCTGGGTCATTGTAGATAGGTTGACCAAGTCAGCTTATTTCCTCCTAGTTTATATCTCTTATTCAACCAAAGATTACGCCAAACTCTTCATCAGAGAGTTGATCAGATTGCACGGTGTTCCATTATCTATTATCTAAGATAGAGGTACCCAGTTCACCTCTTATTTTTGGAAAGCATTGCAAAATGGTCTTGGTACCCAAATTTATCTCAGTACAACCTTTCATTCTCAGACAGATGGTCAAGCAAAAAGGACCATTCAAACCCTAAAAAATATGCTAAGGGCGTGTGCAATTGATTTCAAGGGTATTTGGGATGACCACTTACCTTTGATTGAGTTTGCATACAATAATAACTATCATTTCAGTATTCGGATGACTCTATTTGAAGCTCTTTATGGTAGGAGGTACAGATCTCCAATCGGTTGGTTCGAAGTTAGTGAAGCCTTAGTTATAGGGCTTGACTTTGTATTCGATGCCTTAGAGAAAGTCCAGTTGATCAGAGAAAGACTTCGGGCTGCTCAGAGCCGACAAAAGTCTTATGTAAATATGCATAGAAAGAATCTTGAGTTCGAGATTGGTGACTATGTCTATCTAAAGATCTATCCCATGAAGGGAGTGATGAGGTTCGGCAAGAAAGGAAAGCTCAGTCCCCGATATGTCAGTCCCTTCAAAATTTTTAGTCACTTCGGCAAGGTAGCTTATGACCTCAAATTACCTTCAAATCTAGCCTCAGTTCATCCAGTCTTCCATGTCTCTTTTCTCAAGAAGTGTATAGGTGACCCAACAGTTGTAGTCCCTATTCAGAGCATAGATATTCAGAACAACCTCTCTTATGAAGAGATTCCAATTGAAATTCTAGACTACCAGACTCGTAGACTGAGGAACAA
The DNA here is from genome assembly GCF_002878395.1 of Capsicum annuum. Classification (NCBI taxonomy): domain Eukaryota; kingdom Viridiplantae; phylum Streptophyta; class Magnoliopsida; order Solanales; family Solanaceae; genus Capsicum; species Capsicum annuum. The sequence continues at coordinate 7,938 of NW_025842246.1, forward strand.
AAAAGTCCCTCTAGTCAAATTTCTTTGGAGGA
>NW_025842247.1:0-1326 GCF_002878395.1 Capsicum annuum
CATACTGGGATGATACCCAACCTCCATGGCGTGCCCCAGTCTATTTTTAGCCCACATTACACCCGGACCCCGAGCCCACTTGAAAACCGTTGGCTATGGCAGACGATTTAGTCTGAAAACCCCTGTTCGCGCTGTTACACCCGTTTATCTAGCCAAATGGCCTTTAAAAAATTAACGGACCATACTGAGATGATCCCCAATCTCCCTGGCATGCCCGGATCAATTTTTTGCCCCCAGCACACCCGGACCCCGGGCTCACCCCCAAAACCATAGGCTATAGCGTACCGATTTGGCCCAAAATTGCCCCGATCATGCCATTTCGCCCGTTTGTCTACCTAAAAGGCCACAAAAAATTAAATAGACCACACTGGGTCGATCCCCATCCTCGTTGGCAAGCCCCGGTTAATTTTCGCCCGTTTGTCCACCTAAATGGCCATAAAAAATAAAAGAACCACACTAGGATGATCCCCAACCTCCACGGCACGCGCTGATCGATTTTCGGCCCATAGCACGCTCGGCTCCACCCTTAAAACAGAGGGCTATAGCACACTAATTTGGCCCAAAAATACCCTTTTTGTCCACCCAAATGGCCATGAAAAATAAAACGGACCACACTTGGATGATCCCCAATCTTCTTAACACACCCTGATCAAGTTTTGAACCACAGCATGCCCAGACCCCAAGCCCACACCCAAAACTGTGGGCTATGGCACACCGATTTGGCCCAAAAATGCCCCATTCTCGGCGTTTTGCTTGTTTGTCTATCCAAATAGCCATGAAAAATTAAACGGACCACACTGAGAATATCCCCAACCTCCCTGGTATGCCTTCGTCGATTTTAGGCCTACAGAACTCGCGAACCACCTACCCATCCCTGAAATCGTGTGCTGTAAACCGATTTAGCCCAAAAATGCTTCGTTCGCGCTGTTTCTCCCATTTGTCCATCCAAATCACCACAAAAAATTAATTGACCACACCGGGATGATCCCCAACCTCCCTAGCATACTTTGATCGATTTTCAACCAACATCACGCCCAGACCCCGAGCCCATTCCAAAAACCATGGGCTATAGCATACCAATTTAGCTGGAAAATGCCCCATTCGCGCCATTTCACCTCTTTGTCTACCCAAATATTCAAGAAAAATTAAACGGCCCACACTAGGATGATACCCAACCTCCATGGCATGCCCTAGTCTATTTTCAGCCCACATTACACCCGGACCCCGAGCCCACCCGAAAACCATGGGCTATGGCACACCGATTTAGTCTGAAAACCCTTGTTCGTGCCGTTACACCCGTTTATCTAGACAAATGGCCTTGAAAAA
>NW_025842248.1:0-1028 GCF_002878395.1 Capsicum annuum
ACCATCACCAAAGTGGAAACCAGGCAAACCTACTGAACTATAGTCACCAAAAGGTGCACCTAGGTTACAAGTTAAGGAAGTATTCCTTCAGAGAAAATGAGAAAATGTCAAATGAAAGAGGGTTAGGGCATTTTGGGAGGGGTGGGAGGATTGAGCAAATTGTCAAGACACAGCTCCGCCACTTGCTTTTGCTTGGGATGTGTGTGTGTGTGTGTGTGTGTGTTTGAGAGAGAGAGAGAGAGTTGTAAATTGCGAAGGAAGAACTAGTTCATAGGGGTGAGTGATTTGAAGGAGATACATACTTCTTCTGAATATCAGATGGACAAAAGTGAAGTCTATCATAGTCCAATCCACATTCGCCAATTGCAACCACCTTATTTGAAATGAATTTTGGCATCAGTCAAGCAAGTAAATAAAGATAAAACTATGAATATCTTTACGCACCACGGCGATATAGTCACAATTAAAATAGCTCCAAACTTGCTAGCCAATAATAAAAGATTCATGCAGAAGTGTATATTCACGAGAGAAAAGGAATGACACACATGATGAGTGACTTGAGCCATACCATCAGAATGCATTCAAAATGTGCATTTTATGAACAAATCTTTGTCGTTAAAAACTACTTACAGCCTCCAGTGTTTGTTCAACATGTTCCCTAATACATGTTAGGAAGTTGGCCCAGAAAGTTGATCTCCAAATGTGCTAGGCTCTTAAGAGTTTGTCTAATTCTTAAAATCTTCTAAGCTCTTTTTGTGGCAAAACCTTTTTTCTACTGTGCAATGAAACCTCAAAGCAGTTAAAGGACGAGCTTAAATTGCTCAAAAGTTCTTAAAAAAGGGCAAATGATTCAGTATTATTTTGGTTATACTAGCGTCATTATAGGAACAAATCCTTATCGAAAAGTTTGGAGCAATTGAAACACAAGACCAGTAAACTCAGGAGCTTGAACTGCTCAGGGTTCACATGTTAAGAAGTATAATATTAAAGCTTGTCAAAATATGCTAATTGAACAGGGCATTTACTAA
>NW_025842249.1:0-3134 GCF_002878395.1 Capsicum annuum
TTCTAAGTGTTGGAGATTTGAATAATAGGGTAGATAACCTCCCAAGTGTGATATAAGTTATGGGGTCATAATAGGTTAAGAGAGGAAATGTCCACATTATCCCCAACTTAACTATATAAAATCCCCGCAGGTGGGTAGACTCCACCTTACTAGTTGTACCCTTCAATACGAGTATTACCCACCATTCATACCCTAGACCACGCATAGACCCCCACATTGGTCAACATACAAACATGCAATACAAATCGTATCCAAGGATACAACTTGTACCCTCAACCTATACCTATAATAGAACCAAGAATAGTTGATACTATCTAACATACGAGTGGGCTAATATGATTCATACCTTATTTCATGACCCATGGTGAGCCGGTCGTATTCAGATCTAAGTTACTTCACTAAGTCTCTGATTAAGTGAAGAAAAACCTAACCATACGGCCTATATCCAACCATACAACTCATACCAACCCAAGTCATACCCATTACAAAAACCAATCAACCCACCAACCAACACTAGTCAGTGTACGACCAAGCCTTACCAACCGTACCCCAGCATATGACCTGTACCCTTAGTCGTGTCTTGTTCAGAAACCAGAAATCCAGAAAATTTTCTAAGGGTCCTAAAACCCAGGGTGTTTTAGTCTCCCCTACTCGGATCATTCATCCCCGAATGATGGACAAGGTAAGCCAAACACAAGCACTATTCATTTGCTTTATCAAATATCAATACAACCTTTAACTAAGTTAGAAAATAAAGATGTGATCAAGAACACATACCTTTTGCACGAATATCTGAAGTAGAAAACAAATGCGTATATTTGGACTTCATGTCCGCCTTCGCTACCCATGTAGCCTCTTTCACCTTATGGTTTCGCCATAGAACCTTAATGGAGGCCACATTCTTTGTCCGTAACCAAGGAACCTGCCGATCCAATATCTCAACTTGGACTTCTTCATAAGACAGAGAATCTGAGATATCCAATCCTTCTAGAGGAACCACAGAGGAAGGATCACAAAGATATTTTCTTAATATGGAGACATGAAATACCAGATAAATGGATCTCAAACTAGATGGAAACTATAATTTATAAGCCATATTACCAACCCTCTGCAAAACCACATAAGGACCAATAATCGGGGACTGAGCTTCTTCTTTTTCTGAAACCGCATTACTCTCTTCATGGGAGATACCCTTAGGAACACCCTATCCCTAACCTGACATACCAAGTTTCTATGTTTTACATCTGCATAGGACTTTTGGCAACTTTGGGCAACCTTAAACCTATCTCGAATCACCTTTACCTTTTTCATAGCCTGATAAAACAAATCCAGACCAAACATATGTACATTACTAAGCTTAAACCACCTTATAGGAGATCTACATCTCCTACCATACAATGCCTCACAAGAGGCCATCCCAATGCTAGAATGATAGCTATAGTTGTAAGCAAACTATACCAAAGGTAGATGTTGAACCCAATTGCCACCATAATAAATCATACATGCTCGAAGCCTATCCTCTAATGTTTGAATAGTCCTCTGTACTTGCCCATCTATCTGCGGAGGGAAAGTAGTACTCAGACTAACCTTAGTACCCAACCCCTTCAGAAAAGACCTCCAGAAGTGAGATAAAAACTGTGTACCATGATAAAAAATAATCGAAACAAGTATCCTATGCAGCTTTGCAATCTCATGAAGATACAACCATACATAGTTCTCAGCCAAAAAGTTAGTCTACACTACAAGAAGTAAGCAGACTTTGTCATTCTATCCATGATAACCCAAACCGAATCAAATTAATTCCGATACCGAGGAAGACTAGCAATGAAATCCATATTGATCACCTTCTATTTCAATTCTACCAACTCCATTTCCTGATACAACCCACCAGGCCTCATATGATCAACTTTGACTTATGGGCACACCATGTATTTGGCCACAAAATTAGCCACATCCCTCTACATACCACTCCACCAATACATCTCCTTGAGATCATGATACATTTTTGTCGAATTGAGATGAACAACATAGAGCGATTTATGCACCTCAGCCAAAACCCTTTATCATAAACTATCGACATCGGGAATACATAACCGCCCTTAATATCTCAAGGTCCTATCACCACTAATGTTGAATACCATCACCTTTTGCCCACCAACATAACTCTTGATTTTTATCAAGATAGGATCTAGCATTTGCTTCTCCTTGATCTCTGCACCAAGAGACGACCGAACCACTTCTTGTACCATCACACCATCATCATTATAGTCCAAGAGACGAACTCCAAGATTAGCTAAGCGGTGAATAAACTTCACTAATTCTCGCTTCTCCTTTTCCACATGAGCTAAAATCCCTATGTATAACATGCTAAGAGCATCAGCAACCACGTTAGTTTTACCTGGGTCGTAGTAAAGACTTATATCATAGTCCTTGAGAAGATCCAACCATCTCCTTTGCCTAAGACTTTTCTCTTTCTAGGTGAACATATACTGTAGACTCTTATGATTGGAAAAAATGTCCACATGCACTCCATATAAATAATGTCACCAAATTTTCAAAAGCAAAAACCACTGCTAAAAGTTTCAAATCATGAGTGGGATAATTTCTCTCATGCACCTTCAACTGCCTGGATACATAGGAAATTACCTTCCCATGGTACATCAAAATGCAACTAAGTCCTGCCCAAGACACACCTCAATAAATCACAAACCCCTTATTAGCTTCAGGCAATGTCAAAACTGGAGCCAAATTTATCTTATCCTTCATCTTCTTGAAATTCCCTTCATAAGCATCCGACTTAGAAAACTTTGCCTTCTTAAGAGTCAACTTATTCAATGGGGCAGCTATCATCGAGAAACCTTTCATGAACTACCTATAATTCCCAACCAAACTGAAGAAGTTTCAAATATCAGTTGGATTCATGGGTCTAGGCCACTTTTTAACTATAACCACCTTTTGCGAATCCACCATGATCACCATACTAGAAATAATATGACCAAGAAAAGTCACAGCGTTCAACCAAAACTCACACTTAGAGAATTTTGCATACAACAGTTGTTATTTGAAGGTTTGCAATACCACGTGGAGGTGATTAGCATGATCCAACTCACTCTTAGAATACACCAAAATGTCAT
>NW_025842250.1:0-4286 GCF_002878395.1 Capsicum annuum
TGATTTCTTCAACAGGCAACACTAAAGAATGGTCTCCAATACACTTCGTCAAAATAGATATATGAAATACCGAATAAACAGAACTGAAACTGGCAGGCAATTCTAACTCATGCGCATTTCCAACTATCCTTCTCAAAATTTGGTATGGCCTTACATAGTGAGGACTCAGATTACCTTTCTTCTAGAATTGCATGACTCCCTTCATAGGAGAAACTTTGAGAAACACCCAATTTCCAACCTCAAACACTAGATCTCTTCTCCTAACATAGGCGTAGGATTTCTAATGACTCTGAGCTATCTTAAGTCGTTCTCTAATGACTTTCATATCCTTCATTAGCTAATGAACAAGATTAGGCCCAAACATCTGTATATCACCTACTTCATACCATCCTATTGGAGACCTACATCTTCCCCCATACAATGCCTTAAATGGTGCCATCTTAATACTAGAATGGAAACTATTATTATATGTGAACTCTATCAATGGAAAGTGCTCTATCCAACTACCTTTAAAATCAACCACGTAGGCCCTCAATATATCCTGAAAGGTATAGATGGTGCGCTCAGCTTGGACATCTGTCTGAGGGTGGAAAGTCGTGCTCAAATTCACTTGGGTACCTAAACCTTTTTAAAATAATCTCCAAAACTATGAAGAAAACTGTGTACCTCGGTCAGATATGATGGACATAGGTGCCCCATGCAAATAAACTATTTCTGCATTGAACATCTTGGAATAATCCTCTCCCGCATAATTAGTCCTGATAGGTAGAAAGTGAGCTAACTTGGTTAGCCTATCTACAATCACCCAAATAGAATCATACTAGTTTCGAAATCTTGGAAGTCCTGTAATGAAGTCCATATTAATTATCTCCCACATCCATAAAGGCAAAGCTATCTCTTGAGAAGAACCATCTGACCTTATATGTTCCACTTTAACTTATTAACAATCCAAACACTTGGCAACATAGTTAGCCACATCATGCTTCATATTATTCCACCTATAAATGGTTTTAAAATCATGATAAATCTTAGCAGAGCTAAGGTGAATATCATACCTCGACATGTGAGCTTCCTTAAGGATTCTATTCCTCAGACCATCTACATCTGGGAGACACAACATACCTGGCTATCTCAAAATACCATCACCACCAATTTCAAATGACATTAACTTTTGTTGACCCATATCTTTCTTGATCTGTATCAAGGTGGGATCTTTAACCCGCTTTTCTTTAACTTCTGCACAAAGGAAAGATTTAGCTGTTTCATGACCAACCACTCCTCCATCCACGAAATCAAGTCGCACTCCTAGATTTGCAAGTTGATAAATATGCTTCACTATCTCCCTGTTTCCTTTCCCTACATGAGAAAGACTGCGAATAGATATCCTGCAAAGGGCATCAGCTACCATATTTATCTTGCCCAGATGATAGTATAGGCTCATGTCATAGTTTTTTAAAAGTTCCAACCATCGCCTTTGATTGAGATTCAATTCTTTCTGCGAGAAAACATACTGTAAACTCTTGTGGTCAGTAAATATATCAACATGTACCCCATACAAATAGTGTCACCAGATCATAAGTGCAAAAACCACAGCTGCTAACTCTAAGTTATGAATAGGATGGTTCCGCTCATACACCTTCAACTACCTAGATGCATAAGCCACTACCTTACCGTGCTACATAAGAACACACCCAAGTCCTACTCGGGACGTATCACAGTATACAACAAAACCTTTTGTACCCTCCGAATGAGTCAAAATTAGAGCAGAAATCAACTTGTCTTTCAACTTCTCAAAACTCTTCTCACAAGATTCAGACCACAAAAACTTCACCTTTGTTTGAGTCAACTTAGTAAGTAGTGCAGCTATTAGAAAAAACTCTCTATGAACCTTCTGTAATAACCCGCCAAACCCACGAAGCTCCGAATATTGGTTGGAGTCGTGGGTCTTGGCCATTTCCTCAATGCCTCAACCTTTTGGGGATCAACCTTAATCCCCTCACTAGATACAATATTCCCCAAGAAAGCAATAGCATTTAATCAGAATTCACACTTGGAGAACTTTGCATACAACCTATGATCTTTGAGAGTCTGGAGGATAATTCAGAAGTGATTGGCATGGTTCTCCTAACTTTTGGAATAAATCAAGATATCATCAATTAAAACTATGAAAAACAAGTCTAGAAAATATCGGAATACCCTATTCATTAGGTCCATAAAGGCTGCAGGGGCATTAGTCAAATCGAAAGACATGACTAGGAATTCATAATGACAATATCTGGTTCAAAAACCTATCTTAGGAATGTCTGACTCCCTAACTTTCAATGGATGATATCCTGAATGAAGGTCTATTTTAGAAAATCACCTAACACCCTAAAGTTGGTCAAACAGATCATCAACCCTAGAAATCAGATACTTATTTTGATTGTGACCTTGTTTAACTAGCGGTAATCTATGCAGATATACAGGTAACCATCTTTTTTTTTTTGCAAGAAAAATACAAGTACACCCCAGGAAGAAACACTAGGATGGATGAAAAATTTATCAAGGAGGTCTACTAGCTACTTTTTCAACTCTTTCAAATCTGTTGGTACAAAAAAGTTCCCTCTAGATGATAGAATCTTTAACCTGAATAAGATAATACAAGAAACCTTTAAAAATGAGTTTATGGGCCCTGATATGAGATATGAAGTTCCCTCTAGGTGCTAAAGAGAGCCCTTCATATTTTATTGCTGGTTCATTCTGAAAAGAAAAAGTAACCTTTCAGGTTCTACAGTCTAGAGTGGCATAACACGAGTGAAGCCAGTCCATCCTTAGGATAGCATCAAAACAAACAATATCAAGCTCTATGAGATCTGCCATAATATCTCGGCTAAGAATAGACACAACATAATTTTTAAATATCCTCCTAGCCACAACAGAATTACTTACTAGAGTGGAAATTGAGAAAGGATCAGTAATGACTTTGGGCTCAAACCCAAAACCAACAGCCACATATAGGGTCACATAAGACAAGGTAGACCCGGTATCAAGTAACACATAAACATCACGGGAAAATATTTGTAACGTACTGGTGACAACATCTAGTGAGGCCTATGCCTTCTGGCGGTTAGTCAAAGAGTACAACTGATTGCGATTGCTTCCGGCAGCAGAAGTTACGCCCTTTTGAGGTTGTGGTGGTGCGGAAGAATTTACCTGAGATTTTCCACCACCAACATTCCTTCTAGCAGATGGACAATCCCTCTGTAAGTGACCAAGCTGACAACATGAATAACATACAAATGCGCCTCATTGACACCTTTCTTGATGATTCCTATCACAAGTCTCACACCGTGGAAAAGTACGAAGTTGCGGAGCCACACTACCCTGTGACTGAGTATCCTGAGCTCTGGATCCCTAATTTGTCTTAAAAGTCTAAGCTCTTCTATCAACTGGGGATCTGGGCACTGGGACGCTGCCTACGGACCGTGTATTACCCCAATTCTCCTCCTTCTGCCATTTATTACCCCACTTACCACTTTGCAACTGACTGTGATGTTGATCTGCTGTTCTGGCTCTCTTTTCTTACCTGTTATTCTCTCTAAACTCAACAATTTTCTTTTTAATTTCTTTTACCTATTGCATATAGACTAATATCCTAGGAAAGGCCATATCCCTATTTAGCATCACCCCTTGACATTCAAGCACTAGATCATCTAAAATGCCGAATGTAAACTTTCTCATCCAGGCTCTCATATTTCTAGTCATCTATGGTGAATAGCAGATAATTGGATAAACTTCAAAGTGTACTCGTGGACACTCATATTTCCTTGCTTCAGATTCATAAAATCCTTAGCTTTGGCCTCCCTCAACTCTAAAGGAAAGAACTGATCAAGGAAGGGTTCCATAAATTCGTCCCAAACTATGGGCTCAGCACTCTCTCCCTTCGCATCTTTCCACTTATTATTGCACTGATTTGTAACATCTTTGAGATGATAAATTTCCAACTACACCCCTTCTATCTCCTCCATATGCATCACCTTAAAGATCTTCTCCATCTCATCTATAAACTCTTATAGATCTTCTTCTAACTTGGTCATAGTAAACTTGGGTGGGTTCATTCTTATTAACTGACCCACCCTAGTAGCTTCAGATGTAACAAATGTAGACCCAACATCTTTCGATCATTGATCCTGAGTGGCCACTAACTGTGTCAGTATAAGAATAGACTATCTGAATTATGCATTATAAATATCCCTCTAAGAAGTTGAGGGATGGTTAACATTGGTCCATGGAGCCCTAAGTGGACT
>NW_025842251.1:0-3931 GCF_002878395.1 Capsicum annuum
CCCATACTTTTTTCTAGATAATTTCATCTCAAGAATGTCTAGAATTAGCTTCTAAATTGCATGATGGTTATTCCATGAGGAATTTCCAAGATTTTAAATTTTTTTCATATGGGAAATTCAATAAGATTTCCATCAATATAAGATTCGCCCAAATCCAATAGTCGAGTTAGAAGTTATGACTATTTTAAGTTCTCATCGTAAAATAATGCCATATTAGTCAGTGATGCGCTTTGCTACAAGAGGAAATGGAATTTGGTAAATTTCAGTCTGGGTCTGTGATTGTGGCACACTGCGCCAGGGCCCAAATTCAGAATTGTTCTTTACCAGTGTCTTAGCGTGATTTTCTCTGCGTCCTGCCAAAGTTCCAAGTCACAAAATAAGGGGAAACGCGATGGCTCCGCATCGCTCCATCTCTCAATTTCTCAATTATTAATTTCCAGTGACACAACATGACAACGCCAAGAAGTGCCAAGAGCCCAGTTTGGAAAAATTTTATTGAAATTAAATGACGTATCAAGGATTAAAAGGATCAATTTCCTACCCCTATTTAAATCTAATAATTTGTGATTTAGTCATTCTTCACCGAAAATATACTATTTTCCCTCAAGTTTCTCTCAAGAACAAGCTAGGGTTTCTATTGTAGATTCAAATTCAAGAAACTTTCACAGTCAATCATCACGAAATCATGAACCAAGGTATGCTTAGTGTTCAGTCATGGACTTATTTCATCCATGAAGCCCAAGAATATGTTTCTAAGTTTAAGTTTATGGATTTCTTTATGAGTTTCATGTTGAGTTTGTTTTGTTTATGTTGAGAATAATTAGTTGAATTAAATTCAATGTTGGGTGATTAATTTTATGTGGAATTGATTTATATAGATGTATATTCATGTGAACCTACGAATAAACCCTAGATGATGAAATTAGAGATGAATCATGATGATTAAATGTTGTATAATGTTGTTTACATGTGCTATGCCTACCATCTATTTGATTAAATTCCTAGATGAAGGGACAGTACTCAACTAGTATGAAATCATGAAATCCCCAGTTATATGTTCAAGTAAGTTATATTTGGTTAGTTTCCTTCCATTTAGTCCTAGGGGTACTTGTACCTGAAACATTAGTTGTGTGCTTAGAGCCATGTCATGTTTTCATGATACTCCCAGTCAAGAAATGAAACCGTAGACTTCAGACAGTCATATGACTTAGGAAATATCCATGATCTCTTAAACTTAGTCAGTTGTTAGATATCAGTGATATTTTTTCAGTCAACGGAATTCAGTAACTCCGTCCATGTTCAGTTCAGTAAATTATGTTCAGTGTCTATTTAGATGGGAGTATAAATTAGCATCGAGTAAACCCAAGGATGAGAACTCACCTATTATATGAGGGTGTGATTCTTAAAAGCAATCCTTGCATTCTATGACTATGTAACCAGCGTAGGTTGAGACATCATAGCCTGTTATATGAGGGTAGATGAGGTGGCTTAGCTTGCTATATGAGGTTTCCCACCATTCTCACTAGAGTTACCTATTATATTAGGGTTACTCACATGTTGTCCTTACCAGTGGATCGGTATTGACACCCTTCTAATCAGGGCATAGGTTTGACCCCAATTCAGCTATAATGCATCATTTAGGGCATGTCAGTTAGATGACTACCTCCTACAGTCTCAGTATCAGTCTCAGTAAAAGAACTCAGATAGTTCTTCAGAATTTAGGGCTGTCAGATACAGTCAACTCAAACATAGTATGGAACTCGGATAGTTCCATTAGATTCAGGACTTTCGAATATAGTCACTCATGTTATTAGTTATATTCAGATTTAGTAATCATGTTATCACTGTATTAGTGTCAGTTGTTATGTCCCATGCATGTATTCTCACACTCGTAAATAGTTAGTTAATATTATTTTTCATGTATATTAACCCCATTTATTCAGCCTACCTAAGATACATACCAGTACATTCAAAGTACTGACGCATTTGCGCTATGGTCTCTTATACCATAACTTTAGAGACAGGAGCTCTAGATCCGTAGTAGATTCCAATTTCAGCATTCAGAGTTAGAAGTGAGTCTTCATTATTTGAGGACCTGATTATTTCTTATTATCTCATTAACTAGGTTATTAGTTGGATTTAGTTGGGGACATATCCCATCAACTCCTTATTCAGATTATTCAGACAGTAGGGGATTTCAAACTAAATATATACTATCATGTTTTAGACTTCAGTGTTTACAGTTTTGTTTTAGGTATTGTTTTACCACATAAATATCATCTCATCCATGTTATGTTCAGTATTGAACCTTATGGCCTTGCAGTGCATGTTTCCGTATTATTTAATATTTTATGTAGTATTTTGGTTCAGCAAATCGGGGTATTACAAACTGGGTATCAGAACCTAAGGTTCAATAGAGTCCTAGGAAGTCTGAAAGCCATGTCTAGTAGAGTCTTGTGTAGGGTGTGTTGCATGCCATATTTATGTACAAGAGGATATAAGATGTTTTAGGAATAATTTCCCCTCTTTCAGTCTTTATGTCGTGTCAGTGAGCATAATCACAAGTTAATCTCTCACTCTAATCCATTTCTTCTCTCTATTTCAAAATATCCATCCTAAGAAAAGAAATTAGTCAGCCCTTCAACCCGAATAACCTTTGGGCGATCATGTTTCTCATGCAGAGTTTAGGACCTCATTTACCACTCTTGCTCAGTTAGTAGCTGCCCATAATAAGGACCCTCAGGAATTCCTAGATCAGGTGTAGAAGGTGACAGACATCATAGGGGTGACTGCTATTGAGAGTGCTAAGCTAGCTGCATACAGTTGTAGGATATTGCTCACACTTGGTTCAAGCAGTGAAAATCAGAGAGGGCAGATGATGTAGGGCCAGTTGAGTAGGAGGAGTTTGCGTCTGCTTTCTCGATAGACTCTTTCACCTAGAGCTTGGGAAGCTAAGGTGTTAGAATTCATTAACCTCAGGCAGAGCAATATGATAGTGAAAGAGTATTCTCTTAAGTTTACTCAATTATCCAGATATGCCCCTTATGTGGTTGCATATAGCAGGACAAAGATGAGTAAGTTTATTTTAGTGGTAAATGATATTATAGTTAATGAGTGCAGATCCGCCATGCTAAATAGTGACAAAAATTTAGCCAAGCTTATGACTCATGCTTAGCATATTGAGGAGCAAAATATTAAGATGAAGGAGAAGCAGAAAAAGAAAGCTAGGACAGGTAGCTTTAATTTTAGTTAGCTTAAATCAGAAGAAGGAAACCATTCTCAGTTTCATCCTAAATTATCAGTTCCAGCTCTTTTTTTAGACAGTGCTCCAAATCCTAAATTCAGAGAGGGTAACAAAGATAGAGCTCCAGGTTCTAAGACCCAGGGTAGTGTTAGCAGTGCCCGAACCTATTCTCTTTGCCAGAATTATGGCCAGCACCATTAGGATATTTGTAGAGCTGGCAGTGGTATTTGTTTCAGATATGGAAAACCAGGCCACAAAGTCAGAGATTGTCCTCAGCCAGGTCCTCAGGGTTAACAGAATTACTCTTCAGCTCAGTCCAGTCACCCAAACAAGTAGGGTACCACCTCCAGTACTACTAGTGGGCAATGCCTAAATCATCTCTATGCTCTTCAGTCTCGACAAGATCAGGAAAATTCTCCTAATATTGTTACAGGTATGTTACAGATCTTGCATGTGCATGTTTTTTCTTTACTAGATCCAGAAACTTCTTTGTCTTTTGTTACTCCCTATATAGCAGGCGATTTAAGAATTAGTCCTGAAATCCTAGAAAAGTAATTTTTGGTCTCAACCCTAGTGGGTAAAACCATTATAGCCCGGTGGGTATACAGGAACTGTCGATTTTGATATTTTGGAAAGTCACTTCAGAAGACTTAGTCGAATTATAGATAACTGATTTTGAAGTCATTC
>NW_025842252.1:0-5145 GCF_002878395.1 Capsicum annuum
CATCCTATCAATGATGACCTAAACTGACAAATTGATTTTGATATAGAAGAAGACCAGTAACAAAATCCATGTTAATTACTTCCCAGTTCCATTCATGGAACTTAATTCTTGGTATAGTCCTTCGGGGGGCCTCATGTCCTCAACTTTCACTTGTTGACACACAATGCATTTGTCTACAAAATTAGCCATATCCCTCTTCATATTGTTCCACCAATACATTTCCTTGAGGTCATGATACATTTCATCAAACCAAGCTGAATAATATAGCGTGACTCGTGCGCTTTAGCCAAGATCCTTTCTCGCAAACTATCTATATCAGGGTAACATAGACTCCCTTGGTTCCGCAAGGTACCATCACCACTAAATTTGAAAACCATCCCCTTCTGCCCACCTACGTCAACCTTGATCCTCATTAAGAAAGGATCTAACACTTGTTTCTCATTAATTTCAGCACCAAGAGACGACTGCAGCATTTCTTGCACAAACACACCACCATTTTCGGAGTCCAAAAGACAAACTCCATGGTTAGCCAAATAGTGAATGTCATTCACCAATTATCGCTTTTTCTTTTTTTACATAAGCTAGACTCTACATGGATAACCTTCTAAGAGCATCGGCAACCACATTAGCTTTACCTGGGTGGTAGTGAAGACTCATATCATAATCTTTTAAAAGCTCAAGCCATCTCCTTTGCCCGAGGTTAAGCTCTTTCAGAGTAAACACATACTGTAGGCTCTTATGATTAAAAAATATATCCACATGCACCCCATAAAAATAGTGATGCCAGATTTTCAAATCAAATACCATATTTAGTAATTCAAAATCAAAAGTTAGGTAGTTCCTCTTATGCACCTTCAGCTACCTAGAAGCATAATCTATCACCTTTCTATGCTGCATCTGAACATAATAACATCCCACACAGGAGGCTTTATAGTAGAACAAAAACCCATCTGTTCCTTTAGGTAAAGTCAATACCGGAGCTGAAGTTAGCTTATCTTTCTGCTTTTTAAAAATCACCTCACAACCATCAGACCGCAAAAACTTTACCTTTTTCTGAGTAAACTTAGTCAATGTGGCAGCTATAGTCGAAAAACTCTCCACAAACCTCCTGTAGTAGCCATCTAAACCCAAGAACCTCTAAATATTAGTTGGATTTATGCATCTAGGCCACTTCTTCACCATTGCAACCTTTTGCAGATTCACCATGACCCCTTCACTAGAAATGATATGACCTAGAAAAGTGATAGTGTTTAATAAAAAATCACACTTCTAGAGTTTGGCATACATCTTTTGCTCCTTCAAAGTTTTCAAAACAATACAGAGTTGATCGGGATGATCCACCTCACTCTTATAGTACCCCAGAATGTCATCAATTAAAACAATGACAAACAGATCCAAAAACTAATGGAAGACCCTATTTATCAAATCCATAAATGCTGTAGGGGCATTGGTACAACAAACAATATCACCAAGAATTCAAAATACCCATATCGAGCATGAAAAAAAGCTTTCTTAGGGATATCAACCTCCCTAATCTTAAGCTAATGATACCTGGACCAAAGATCAATTTTGGAGAAAAACTTTGCACCCTGCAACTGATCAAACAAAATCTATACTTGGAAGAGGATACTTGTTCTTTACCATCACCGTATTTAAAACCTGATATTCAATGCATATCCAATGGTAATAATCCTTCTTTTGCATGAACAACACCGGTGCATCCTAAGAAGACACACTAGGATGGATGAAACCCTTATCTAAGAGATCCTTGAGTTTTTCTTTAAGCTCCTTCAACTCAGCTGGAGCCTTTCGATATGGGGGAACTGAAATTGAATAAGTGTCCGAAACAAGATCAATCCCAAACTCTATCTCCCTATCAAAATATACACTAGGGAGGTCACTAGGGAAAATCTCAAGACAAACATTCACCATCGGTCCAAATGCAAACAAGGATGCTCCAAGTTGGAATCTTTAACCTAGACCAGATAATAGAGACACCCA
Organism: Capsicum annuum; assembly: GCF_002878395.1. NCBI lineage: Eukaryota > Viridiplantae > Streptophyta > Magnoliopsida > Solanales > Solanaceae > Capsicum > Capsicum annuum. The sequence continues at coordinate 2,002 of NW_025842252.1, forward strand.
TTAGATTTTAATATTTGAGACCTAAGATATGCTATGAACTTCCTCTTAGGATCTAGGAAACCACCCTCTAACTCAATAACAAGCTCATTAGGCAATTTAAAAATGACCCTATGTGTCCAACAACCTAGAGACACATAGAACGAGGTGAACCAATACATTCAGTATAACATCAAAATCCACCATATCTAACTCAAACATATCCACTATAGTTTCTTTACTACCAATAGATACCACACACCCATTATAGAATCTTCTAGAAATCACAGAGATACCTACTAGGGCAGAAATAGAAAAAGGGTTTGAAATAACCTTAGGAATAAAACCAAAATACACAGCCACTAATAGGGTGACATAAAAGAGAGTGGTCCTCAAATTAAGTAAATTTTACACATCATGAGAAAAGAGTTTCAATGTACTAGTCACGATATTAGGCAATGCTTCAGACTCTTGTCGGGTAGTAAGAGCATAGAGGCGGTTTCAACCAGTTCAAAAACTAGATGGTGCATCCCTTGGTGCCAGAGCTGATGATGAAGCAACTGGAACCTTGTTCACCCTTGAAGCAACCTTGGTCACTGGACAGGTCTTACTTATTTTCCCTGGCTAACCATAGATAAAGCACTTATCCCTTCCTTGTTTACTAAAACCACGATGCAATGTACCATAAAACCTACAGAGAGGATATAATGGAGCCAACTGATCCCCACTAGCCTGAGATTGAGAACCTTCTGCCATAAATTTATCGCCACCTTGGAAATGTCTATCCCCCGATGGCTTTGGGTAGGGAACACTAGCCATCGAGTAAGACCTAGAGTTGCCCTACTTTTTATTAGGACATTTTCCCCCATCCCTGCCACTCTAATATTGGCCACCACCTTTCTCAGAGAACCTAAACTTCTTGCCCTGCCTCTCCCCTATTTCAGCCTACTTCTTCTTCTCTTTCTCTACTTGTTGTATGTGTACCACCAACCTAGAAATATCCATGTACTTGATCCATAAGGTAGCCTTACTCTCTAAGATCAACTCATGATATAATTTCGAAGAAAACTTTCTCATCCAGGACCTCATATTGGAAACCATCTTCGGAGCATACAAAGATAACTAGTGAAACTTCAAGGTATATTCCTTGACTCAAATTTTTCGTTATCTAAGATTAACAAACTCCTCTGACTTTGCTTCCCTCAACTCTTGGGAAAAGAAGTGGTCCAGGAAAGTATTAGAGAATCCCTCCCATAGAGTTGACTCATCACCGTCACCATCACCTGATTCTATTCTTTATACCATTGGTACGCCACATTCTTCAGCTGATAGGCTGCAAACTCCACACTCTCCACATTTGTGGAATGCATTATTTAGAAGATCTTTTCCATTTGATCCTGAAAACACTGAGGATCCTCCTCCACCTTAACACCAATAAAAGTTGGAGAACTCAACCTTATTAACTGGCCAACCCTTATGGCTTCAGAAGATGTAGTAGCAAATGCACCACGCTCAACCTGAGAAGTTACCAATTGAGCCAACATATGGATAAATTGATGAAATTCAGCATTCATTGTATTAGCATGAGGAGCTTCAGAAGGAAAAGAGGGAACCGGTGGAATTCCAGAACAATCACGAACTGGACCCCTAGATTAGGTCTAGACTCCATAAAAAGAGCGATCCCATCAACATCGTCCCCAGTTGGGACGAAAAATCTTTAATTCTGGTACTTACCTTAATCTTATACAGACCACATATGCTATATGTGGTCCACATGTAGACATAGGTAAGTACCCATCCAATACTTGCAACAAAGCTTTAAATCTTCAACTTTCATCACATGTTTTGGTCACGTACATCTGTAAAGTGTCAAGAATACCCAAAATTGGTTAATTAATTAGCTGAAAACTCCATTTTCATCTTTTTTATGAACATAGCATCCAAATCCTAGTTTCCTGCAAAATATACCCAAAACATATTATATCTGACAAAATAACCTAAGAAACTCGCATATTTTTGTTGTTTTAGGCATCGAAAGTGCTATATTTCTATAGCACATCAAGAAGATCAATCCCAAAGTCTATTTCCCTATCAGGAGAGACACCAAGAAGATCATTAGAAAAGACCTTAGGAAATTCACTAACCATGGGAATGGATTGAAAAGAAGTACCCTCTGAGTTAAAATCTTTAACCCGAACCAAATAATAAAGATACCCTGCTAGACACATCTAAAACATTTATTCCTCCCTTCATCACAAAACCATGATGAAACTTCCTATAAAATCGGCAAGGAGGCTATGGTGGAGACGACTGGGCATTACTGCCCTGATATTGGGCACCTTTTGCCTTAAACCTACTATTGCTCTAGAAGAGACGATCACCAAATATCTTAGGTTGTGGAGCACTAGCCATAGAATAAGAACCGAAATTTCCCCAATTCTTTTAAGATCATTGCCTTCCATCTCTGACACAATTTTAATGACCTTCATCCTGCTCAGAATACCTGAATTTCTTACTTTGCCTTTCCCTCATTTTGGCTTATTTGTTCTTAATTGATTCAACCTGTTGGTTATACACCACATGCCTAGATATATCTATGTCGTTATTCAGCAAGATGCCATTACACTCTAACACCAGGTCCTAAGATAATCCCCAAGCAAACTTTCTCATTTTATCCCTCATAGAAGACATCAACGACAGATCATTGCGAGACAACTGATGAAATTTTAGGGCATACTCCTTTATGCATATCTTTTCCTGTCTCAGATTTACAAACTCCTCAGCCTTTGCCGCCATCAAATCACGAGGAAAGAAGCAATCAAGAAAAGCACAAAAGAAGTCATCCCACGTAGCGAGCTCAACATCATCTCATCTCACTTGTTCCTACTCCTTATACCACTGATATTCCACATCCTTCAATTGATATGCGGCAAACTCTACAAACTCTGAGTCGAAAGCAACATCACTCAGAAAATTTTTTCCATCTCATCTATGAACCCTTAAGGATCCTCCTCAATCTTATAACTAGTAAAGATTAGCGGATTCAACTTCATGAACCGTCCAACCCTAGTTACCTCACAAGATGGATCAACAAAACCAGTACAATTAAGCTGATGAGACTAAGAACTTACCAATTGTATCAGTAGTTGAATAGAATAATGGAACTCA
>NW_025842253.1:0-2396 GCF_002878395.1 Capsicum annuum
TGAAATCTGAAGAACTATCTGAGTTCTTTATTGATACTGGGTAGCTACAGCTGATAGTCCTGAAATCTGTAACTAAAACTATGGGAAGTAGTTATCTAACCGGCATGCCCAAAATATGCTATAATAGCTAAGCTGGGATCCAATCTCTGCCCTGACTGAAGGGGTGTCAATACCGCGCCGCTGTTAAGGACAGTTGTGAGAACCCTATACTAGCAGGTACTTAAGTAAGAACGGTGGGAACCATAAACTGACGGGTTAAGCCACCTCATCAACCCTAATCTGACGGGTTAAGATGTCTCAACCTACGCTGGCTACGTAGTTCTAGAGCACAAGGATTGCTACTAAGAATCACACCCTGAACTGGTGGGTGAGTTCCCATCCTTGGGTTCACTCGGTGCTAACCTCTACTCCCATTTAAAGGTCACTGAACTTAATAACTGAGCTGAACTGATTAGCTAAACTGATACTGATTAACTGGACTGATACTAGTGGTATTGTTTAGCAGAGCTAAACTAAGTTTACTGGATTCTAATGACTGACGGAATATACTGAGTTCTGAGGACTGGTTGAGAGTACTGAAGTTACTAAGATTGACTATGAATACTGAGGTTGCTGAAGTTACTGAGCACTGAGATTACTAGACTACTGAGATTGCTGAGATTTCTGAGTTTTCCTAAGTCACATGACTGACTGAATTCTATTGATCATGGCTTGACTGAGAGTATCGTGAAAACATGACATTGCTCTAGGCACACAACTATATTTTTTGGGTACAAGAACCCCCAGGACTCGATGGAAAGAGACTGACAGAACTTGAATTTCTTGAGTACCCGACCATAAATAAAAATCCATAATACATGAGTGGAGGATTTCATGAAGTACATGGTCATCATAATATCTATTATGAATAAGAATGCTTATTATCAAGTCATAAATCTCATATTCTAATATCATGGGCATTCTGACAACATATACTATTCATACCAATTGCATGGAAACCATTCAAGCATAAGGGAACGACAACATGTAACATTTAGTTCATATTGTAATGATGTGGGGATACTAAACTTCATGTATTTATTCAACATCTCAAACATGGTAGGAAAAGCATGGATATAATTCGCATACATAATTCATATTTTCATCATCATACATGCTTCATGCCGCTACCATAAGAATACATAATTAGCATGGAAATTTATATTGAAGTGTATAACTAACATGAACTTATTATTTAGATATCATGAAATCAAGTAAATATGAAGTTCTAACATACTAGGCATTTTATCGAACACCTTGCATGCGTTCTTTAAGGCATAGGTGGATTTCATCAAATTATACATCATGAACAACCAAATTTACATGTTTCCAACTCATATGATATCATGAATTCACAAAAAAACATATAAAGATTCCATCTTGGGTATCACCCAATATCAACAACATGATCATTAACACCCAACAATATAGAAATCATACTTTATAATGAAAAAGAGGGTTTTTGAGCCTTATGGATGAAAGGGATCCATAAATCAACTCACGCATACTATTATATAGCAAAAAAAACAAGAATAAACATGGGTATGATCATATCACCACAATCAACGAAGATTTTATATTTTAAAGATTGATTCTTGAACTCAACGGACGAAAGGAATCCGTGGATGAACACTACACATACCTTAGAAGGAATATTCTTGATGATTGACGGAGGAATTTCCTTGGAATCGGATCTTCAAGGTTGATTGTGCAACCCTAGTTGTTTTTCTCCTATGGTGCTATTGGATGATGAGCTTTGAGATGTTAATAGGATTGTAATATAATTAGAAGCTATATATTTCGTAGGGTTAAGTCTAGGGACGTGTAAGGAGTGTTAAAAGACTTAATTACCCTTAAAATAACTCAAAATGGAGTGTTTTTGGCACCTGGAATTGACTTAGGCGGCACCCAAGTGATTGCCTAAGCTAGGTTAGGCGGTGCCTAACCAATTGCCTATGTCTGGGTTGGGCAGCGCCTATACAATCGCCTATCCTTACTGTCCCTCACGAAAAAGGGCATAACTTTTCACTCGGGTATTGGATTAAAGCAAAATTGGTATCGTTGGAAAGATAATTCAATTATCCAAAATGTGGTGGGTATAAATATGCTGAAATACCACATTATCATCGAGTTATACTCGTTCAAAGATTACCCTAGAAAAATCGAAGACTAAAACTTAATGGATTAGAAAACTCTTATCTTGTATTACCTTAATTAACTCGTATGAACAGTCTTAATGTATCGTAAGCTATCTTATCACTAGGATACTCATTGTAAGTCATGCACTAAAATGATACTCACAGGATAGGAGGTTTCATACGTAGGAAAAATGGTTCGTCTCCTAGTTTAGAAACATA
>NW_025842254.1:0-1457 GCF_002878395.1 Capsicum annuum
CTCTCTGGCAGTAACCCTCAATAGGTAGACAACTATTCCTGCGCTGGCTACACAGTTCTGGAATACAAGGATTGCTTCTTAGAATCATACCCCCTACTAGCAGGTGAGTTCCCATCCTTGGGTTCGCTCGGTGCTGAATCCTACTCTCAACTGAAAGACTCTGGATTGATTCTTAAACTATACACAACAAAGCTGAATCTGTTACTGATCATGTTTCTCAAAAGATATGACTAAATTACGCTAAGATTACTTAGTTCTGTATCTGATTGAAAAGTATCGAATCATGGTATCTGACTGATGATACAGAGCTTGAATATATTACTCAAATCACTTCTGAGATTAGAATTGAATCATTTGAATACTATTAGATCTGAGCAGACTTATAGGACTGGGGCTAGATTACTAGCGGCATGGAGATTATGGAAATAACTGAGATTACTGAGCTTTCTTAAGTTCTATTATTGTCTATGGATACAGAGTTCTATAGTTCACTGAGTTCTGAGAATTATGGCTCGACTAGAAATATCGAGGAACTGACACGGGCTCTAGACAACAGCTCTATTGTCCAGTATAAATACCCCCAGGACTCGATCACATAAAAGCAAAACATCATCATTCTTGCATCATCACGATAATCCATTCATCATCGCAATTATTTACTCATCATCACAAGCGTTCATTCATCATCATAATAATTCATTCATTTTCAGAAGCATTCATTCATCATCACAATCATTCAAGCATGTCTTCAAGTAATTAGGAATCGTAACATACTTTCCCCCTCAAAAATACTTAAGGCCCCTATTCATCATCACAATCACCAAAGGGTCACTTTAAGCATCTCAGAATAATAATCATATAGTATCATAGGGGAAACATGCTATTAGATCGTACTCCATTCAACACGGTTTTGACTCAACTATTTCATACCTATATTAGTCTTGACATATGTTTGGATATCACATGGCTTGGGGAAACTTCATACTATCATGTCATAACTTACTTGCTAACCACTTGGCATGTATTAAAAACTTAGCATATATCAAAGAGCACATAATTGGGGAATTTACTGCTATCACATCTCCACTTGTTCACTAAGGTCATTCAACAAACACTAGACATGCATAGGTTCACACTTATTTGGGGATTTCCTACTATCATGGAATAATTCATTCACTTGGGCATTTTATTAAACACTAGGCATGCATAGACTAGCTCACAATTTGGGGCTTCCTATTCAACATACTATAATAGCCCATATGCTTCTCCTAAGCTTTTATCAAACCTATGGGTGACATGCTTAGCTTATTCAACCAATTCTACACCCAAAAGTAATGAACATATCACATAGAGAGCAACTTCAAGAGGATTTATCACCAACATCATATGAATTCCACATACAAGGGTCAAAGCTCACCAATCTTGTAAATAAACATGAATCAAAACTCAACAACACA
>NW_025842255.1:0-2623 GCF_002878395.1 Capsicum annuum
TGAGCCAAAAACACATGCTTACGATAGGTTGAGTTCTAAGAAACCAAACTTTATGATATGTTCTTAGCTTGTGCTATGTTAGCCCGATGCCCAAAATGACTCTTTATTCACACCTTATGTGTTTTGGTACATGAAGTATTTGCTCCTTTTATATAAGCAGTATCTCTTCTATTCCTGGTCCTCTTATTCTAGACCTTCAGTGGTATTCCTTATGTCATGGCACTGGAATGATATTAATGCATGAGTAATGGTTGGATAGAAGCGTGTAGATGTTTCTTGTTATGATGACTGTGGTGTACTGGTTCCATCTAAGATCATAAGTCTGGATGAAGTGTGAGATGACGATTAGATATTAGTAATAGTAAGATGAGGTCATATGGTTTGCCTCCCAGTAGGTGTTCATAAAATTGTGGGTCAAGGGGTTCTAGGGAAGAAGAGGAAGATTTTTCTTTTTATATAGTGTTAACTTTAAAGATATCACGAAGAGGTAATGATGGTAGACTTGGACATCAAGTTGATACCTATATGGGTAAATGCATGATGAAATTTGTGAGTTCTTAATCAGAGCACAAGGATGATAGTTTTTGCAATGAGAGAAAGGAAGTATTCTTAGAGATAACTTTAGATAAAAGCGAGAGCTTCCAGAGTTTTAGAATAAACCTAAGATCAAGTCAACAATAACGATGAATGTTCCTAAAGGGGAAATAGATTATAGGATTTTAAAATTTTGACTAGCATGATTGTTTTAGGTGTGGCATCTTGTACCTCTGAGTTAGGCTTGAATATGTTAAGAATGTGTAATTAGAATCAGACTTTAGTATATGTATATGTCCATGTGAGTTGGAAATATTGAAGTGTGGTATTCAGAGGAAAAAGGGATAGCTTCGAAAGGTGTTGCTAAGATCTAAGGATACCAATATTAGAGGTGAAAATGATCCTATTCCTATGTGTAATGTACCACTGTTTCATGTCATATAACTTCTTATCGAAGGGAACTTATGTCCAAGTCTTCATTATGTCCTTCATGCTCTGTGTACCCCTTTGGCTCATGCCTGTGATTTCTATGAATTCAAGGATTCAGTTGTTATGTTCATGTACCTAGAAACCCATGTCCTATGTCATGTCTGCGTTAAGTCTCATTCCCTAGTTTTTGTGCGTAGATTTTTTTCATATGTCTATAACCTTCATTCGAGGACGAATGATTCAAAGGGGGAGATATTGTAACATCTCACACTTTGTAACTTGTGAAGTACCTTCAAGGGAAAATTCGTGTTTTCTTTTTTACCTTTACCCCAAGTGATTAAATTCCTTTTAATTCATCAACATTCAAACGCTTGTTTTTCCTCGGGCAGACCTTATTTTCGCAGATAGAAGTTCTTTATTTTTCCATCAGTTACAATCTCTCTTTGCCTCACTTACTCACATTAAAAACTCCATCAATTACAATCTCTCTGCCTTCCTCAATTACACACAATAAAAAAAACTGCAATTTCTCCAACAGTTATACAAACTATTTCATCATCCAGAAATCCAGCTTTCCTCTCAAATTCAATCAAAAAAAAAAGGAACTCCAAGAGAATTGGCTCAAGAATCAATCTTGGTTTCGTCCCTTCCGTTAACTAACTTCTCTAACGTTTTGAGGTATGTAAGATTATTTCTTTTATGTTTTCTCTTGGTTTTATTTCTCCTCAAATTGTGATTACTTTCAAAATAATGATGGTGGAAGGAGTTTTAAAAAATTTAGTCCATTAATCGAGTCCCCTGTCTCAAGTTACCTGGAAAGTTTTTTTTTTTTTAAAAGAAAAACATCTTGGTCCATTAATCTTTTCTATGGATACTCGATATTCCGTGAATTATATTTATTCTACAAGTTGTTGCAAGAGTTATAAATCCATAGCCAATTAACACTCCTTCCTATCTCGAAACAGAATCAAGCAAAGCTAAACCATACTACTAGCCTTTGAATCAATCCTCATATTCTAGCCTAGCATAGCACACTGTAACTAGTTTTGCACCCTATAATTTGATCTCACACAGCACATATAGGTATTTTCTTTGGTAAATTAAAACTTCCCAGTCTCTTTCTATCCTTTCGATGAACATATGATTTCTTTCGATCCATATGGCATTCACATACTCGGCATTAACTGTTCTAAATATTTGGGCTTGTTGTGTTCTGCCTTTGGCATTTTGGACTGTCCATTTTAAATGTTTGTTTCCAGGTAGTAGTTGTAGATATTTTGTATAAGTTTCCATAGAAGTAAACTGTCATTCACTATTCTTGCAAAGATACAATCATAAATAGATGGTATCTCGATTCTGGATGGTTATGACATATACAACACACTCCAAATTAACATCTGTTCCCCATTTGGCTAGCCTGTTGCTTTTCTTTTAACTAAATACTGTGAATTTTTAATTCTGTTTCTAAGAAGACATCATACTGGAAACTCCTATTATTTTCATATGAACCGTGATCCATGAAGCTCAACCAGATTCCCTCAATTTCCTCTTTAGTTCCGTTAAGTGTTATGGAAGTTATGACTTGGAATATTGTAATAATGATGTTGCAAGACGCTGCTTTCAATGACTCACCAAACAATACTGAGTGTTAGTTCATGAT
>NW_025842256.1:0-1169 GCF_002878395.1 Capsicum annuum
TCCTTAAGGCCAGAAAGTTGATATCCAAAGGTTGCATTTATCATCTAGTTCGAGTCAAAGACACAATGTCTGAGACTCCAACACTTCAGTCCACCTGAGTGGTCAAATGTTCCCTAATGTTTTTCAAGAAGATCTCCCAAGTGCACTTCCTGATAGAGAGATAGAATTTGGTATTGACCTTCTCTCGTATACTCAGCCTATTTTTATCCCTCCTTATCGTATGGCTCATATAGAGTTTAAGGAGTTGACGGATCAACTCAAAGATCTTCTAGATAAAGGTTTATAAGGCCAAGTATTTCTCCGTTGGGCTCTCCCATCCTATTCGTGTGAAAAAAATTGTTCTTTGCGTAGGTGTATCGACTATCGTCAGCTAAATTACGTTACAATCAAGAACAAGTATCCTCTTCCTAGAATTGATGACTTATTTGATCATCTCTAAGGTACAAGTTATTTCTTAAAGATAGACCTTAGATCCGGCTATCATCAGCTTAAGGTAAGGGAAAGTGATATTCCAAAGTCAACCTTTAGAACTCGTTATGGTCATTTTGAGTTTCTCGTCATGTCTTTAGGGCTATCCAATGCCCATGCATCTTTCATGGACCTCATGAATCGAGTGATAAAATAGTATCTAGACATGTTTATCATAGTATTCATAGATGACATCCTTGTGTACTCCAGTAGTCAAGATGAACACGTAAATCATCTTAAAATTATCTTGCAAACTCTTAGAGACCATCAATTGTTTTTCAAATTCAACAAGTATGAATTGTGGCTAAGATCAGTAGCCTTTCTCGGTCATATTGTCTCCGATGACATTAGTGTCGATCCCTAATAGACAAAGGCTGTAAGGAATTGTCCTAGACTTATCTCTCTGTCAGACGAGTTTCTTGGGTCTAGCTGGTTATTATTGTCGTTTTGTTGAAGGTTTATCTTTTGTCGCATCTCTTATGTCTAGATTGACCCCCAAAAAAGTTAAGTTCTTGTGTTCAGATTAGTTTGAGAAGAGTTTTTAGGAGTTAAAGACTCGACTTACTTCAACCCCAATTCTAGCATTACCTGATGGTACCGATGACTTTTTTGTTTATCGTGATGCATCTAGAGTATGTTTGGTTTATGTGTTGCTGTAGAGAGGTAAGGTCATAGCCTATGGCCTTAGACAGTTAAAGCCT
>NW_025842257.1:0-1504 GCF_002878395.1 Capsicum annuum
TGGTATGGAGTATTATGTAAGAAATTATAGAAGATAGGGAAGCTCATGGATCTAATAAGGCATAAACATATAAGTGGGAGATTTTTAAGTTAGCAGTGACCATATCAGGAGGACTTTCCTGATCCTGTCAGTACTGAAGTACATAAAATTTGTTTAGGTGTTGCTCACTAATGGCGCTGAAAGTGGCACCTTATTAATTTGGGTGACTTGAATGAGCTGAAGGACGACTATACTGACCCTGAGAACTTGACTGAGGATAATATTTGACACTGTGGATTGGCTTACAACACCCGAAACAAACATCACTGCCAGCTCTGCATACACCCTTATAATTCTTACCAGACTTTCCATAAAAAAGATTAGTATGACCTTTGCTGATGCTGTCCTGGGTCATCTATACACTGGCTGAGGACAGAGTTAGGATTGAAGACATTGAACAAAATTAGGAACGGTTACCCCCATCTAACTTAGGCTGATTGAAATTAAAGCTACCTATTATGGATATCTTATTCTCTGTCTCTTTCTTCTTAAGTTTTTGCTCTTTAATCTATTGAGCATGGACCATTAACCAAGATATGTCCATATCTTTAATCAATATTGCTGTTATACACTCCTTAACCATACTATCTGACACCCCAGATACAAACTTGCTTATTCCAAACCTATTATCTGCTAATACATAGGGAGAATACCTGGCTAACTGAGTAAACTTGAGGGAATACTCTTTTACACACATACTACCTTGTCTGATATTAATGAACTTTAATACTTTGGCTTCTCTCATATCTAAGGTAACGAATCTATCTAAGAAGGCAGTAGCAAACTCTTCCCACTCTATGGGCTCTACATATATACTCCTGTTTACCTTCCATTGCTTAAACCACATATGGGCTACATCTTGTATCTAATAGGCGGTGAACTCAACACTCTCACCGAAAGTCGGTCCCCTGATTTTTATGACTTTCTAAAACTGATTGAGGAACTTATTTGGATCCTCTTCTGACTTAGATCCTGTAAAGAAAGGAGGATTCATTCTGGTGAAGTCCCAAATTCTGGTTACAGCAGTATTAGCCACAGGGTTGGCTGGAATAGCAGTTGGCCATTCATTTTGAGCTACGACTTAATTTTTAAGAGTAGTGAATACAACTCTGAATTCTACGAGAGAGAAATGTTCATCCAGGGGATTTTCCTGAATGAGCTGAGGGGCTGACTGGTTTCCAATTTTTTTTCGTTAGTCCTTTTGGGAGACATGTTATGTAAACAAAATGAAGAAGTGGATTAGACTCAGAGATTAACTTAAGCTCATTCTCACTCAGACAAAATGAATACTGAAAGAAGGGAAACTTTTCTTGGAACATCTCATAGCCTCCTGTCCATAAGTGTGGCGCGCTACACACCCATGCACTAGACTCTATGCATTTTGGCTTTACAGACTCCCTAGGACACTGTTGAACCTAGCTCTGATACCAAGTTTGTAACGACCTGAGAGTACCCCCTAGTCGTC
>NW_025842258.1:0-7859 GCF_002878395.1 Capsicum annuum
GGGCATTTCAAACTTGGTATTAGAGCCTAAGGTTCAATAGAGTCCTAAGAAGTCTGAAAGGCACTTCTAGTAGAGTCTTGTATATGGGTGTGTTGAGCGCCATATTTATGTGCAAGAGGCTATAAGATGTTTTAGGAATAGTTTCCCTTCTTTTGGTATTCATGTCATGCCAGTGAGTATAATCTCAAGTCAACATCTCAGTCTAATCTATTTTTCCCTTTTTTCTACAGAACATGCCTCCTAAAAGAAGAAATGAAAATCAGTCAGCCCCCTAGCCCGAAGGTCCCTTGGGCGATTATGTTTCACTTATGGAGTTCAGGGCCATATTCACTACTCTTGCTCAGGTAGTTGTCGCTCAAAATGAATGGTCAGTAGTTATTCTGGCCAACCTAGTGGCCATCTCAGCCTCAGCTAGGATTCAAGACTTCACCCAAATAAATTCTCCATCCTTCCTCAGGTCTAAGGTAGATGAGAACCCTTAGGAATTCATTGATCATGATCAGAAGGTAACAAACATCATGGAGGTGACTACTATTGAGAGTGCTGAGCTAGTTGTATATCAGTTGCAGGATTTGGCTCATACTTGGCTCAAACAGTAGAAGTTAGAGAGGTCAGATGATGCAGGTCCTATAGAGTGGGAGGAGTTTGTCACTGCATTATTAGACATATTATTTCCCCAAGAGCTTAGAGAGGCTAAGGTTCTAGAATTCATCAACCTCATGCAAGGAAATATGATGGTGAAAGAGTATTATCTTAAGTTTACTCAATTAGCCATATATGCCCCTCATGTAGTTGCAGACAGTAGAGCCAATATGATTAAGTTTGTTTCTGGGGTAAATGATAGCATGGTAAATGAGTGCAGATCTACCATGCTGAGTAGTGACATGACTTTAGCCAGGCTTATGACTCATGTTCAGTAGATAGAGGAGCAGAATATTAAGTAGAGGGAGAAATAGAATAAGAGAGCGAAGACAGGTAGTTTCAACTTCATTTAGTCTACATAAAAAGGAGGAAATCATTCCCAGTTTTATCCTAAGTCATCAGTTTCAGCCCCTTCTTCAGACAGTGCTCCAGTTCCTAAGTTAAGGGAGGGTAACAGAGATAGAGCGCCAGGCTCTAGGTCGCAGGGTAGTGTTAGTACTGCCTGAACTCATTCCCTTTGTCAGACTTATAGTAAGAACCACAAGGGTGCTTGTAGAACTGGTAGCGATGTCTATTTCGATTGTGGCAATCCAGGCCACAAAGTTAGAGACTGCCCTCTATTAGGTTATCAGAGTCATCTCTGCTCCTCAGCTCAGTCCGATCGCTCAAATTAGTAGGGTGCCACCACCAGTGCTACTAGTGGGCAACGCCCAAATTGTCTCTATGCTCTTCAGTCCCAACATGATCAAGAAAATTCTCTTGATGTAGCTACTAGTACGTTATAGATCTCTCATATGCATGTTTACGCTTTGCTAGATCCAGGAGCTTCTTTGTATTTTGTTACTTCCTATATAGCAAGCAATTTTGGAATCAGTCTTAAAATCCTAGCAGAGCCCTTTTCATTCTCTACCCTAGTGGGTAAAACCATCATAGGTCAGTGGGTATCCAGGAACTACCCAGTTATGATATTTTAGAAAGTCACTTCAGCAGACTTAGTTGAATTAGAGATGACTAATTTTGATGTCATTCTCGGTATAGATTGTCTTCATTCCTGCTATGCCACAGTCGACTATAGAAACAGAATAGTTCGGTTTCAGTTTTCGAATGAACCCATCCTTTAGTGAAAGGGTAGTACTTCAGCGTTCAGGGGTCAGCTTGTTTCCTACCTTCGAGCATGGAAAATTATATCTAAAAGATGTGTCTATCATCTTGTGCGAGTTAAGGACACTAGTTCTGAAACTCTCAGCCTTTAATCAGTTCAAGTTGTAGGTGAATATTCAGATGTTTTTCCCGAAGATCTTCCAAGAATTCCTCCCAAAAGGGAAATAGAATTCGGTATTGATCTTCTTCCAGATACTCAGCCTATATCTATTCTGCCATATAGAATAACACTAACTGAACTCAGAGAACTGAAAGAACAATTGAAGGATCTCTTAGATAAGGGATTCATTAGGCCTAGTGTTTCCTCGTGGGGCGCTCCAATATTATTCGTGCGCAAGAAAGATGGTTCTCTTAGGATTTGTGTAGACTACCATCAACACAATAATGTCATGGTCAAGAACAAATATCCTCTTCCTAGAATTGATGACTTATTTGACCACCTTTAGGGTGCCAGTTATTTCTCTAAGATAGACCTCAGATCCGGCTATCATCAACTTAGAGTCAGAGAATTTTTAATTCCTTAAATAGCTTTTTGTACTAGATATGATCACTTCGAATTCCAAGTTATGTCATTTGGTCTTACCAATTCCCCAGCCGTTTTCATAGACTTGATGAACCGTGTTTCAATCAGTACTTAGATATGTTTATCATAGTCTTCATAGATGATATTGTGGTCTATTCCCGTAGTGAGCGAGATCATGCAAGCCATCTCAGAATAGTACTTTAGACTCTCAGAAATCATTAGTTGTTTGCCAAATTTAGTAAGTGCAATTTTTGTCTAAGGTCAGTAGCATTCCTTGGTCACATTATTTCTGATGATGTCATTAGAGTAGATCCTCAAAAGACCAAAGCAGTAAGAAACTGGCTTCGCCCTATCTCTCCATCAGATATTAGGAATTTCTTGGGTTTAGCTAGCTATTACAGATGGTTTTTTGAGGGATTTTCTTCTATTGCATCCCATATGTCTAGATTAACTCAGAATAAAGTTAAGTTTTAGTGGTTAGATCCTTGAGAGAAGAGTTTTTAGGAGTTGAAGACTCGACTCGCCTTATCTCTAGTCTTAGCTCTCCTAGATAGTTCAGATGGGTTCATAGTGTATTATGATGCACCCAGAGTAGGTCTAGGTTGTGTCCTTATACAGCATGGTAAGGTCATATCCTACCCCTCCAGATAGCTTAAACCCAATGAGAGGAATTATCTTACTCATGATCTTGAGTTAGCAGCCGTAGTCTTTGGCTTGAAGATTTGGAGGTATTATCTCTATGAAGTTCATGTAGATGTCTTCACAAATCATAAGTCTTTTCTTAGAAAGATCCCAATCTTTATCAGAGAAGGTGGTTAGAGCTCTTGAAAAATTATGACATGAGTGTCCTTTATCATCCGGGCAAGGCCAACGTAGTGGCTGACGCTCTCATAGACTATCCATGGGTAATGTTTCTCATGTAGAGGATAGTAAGAATAAGTTAGCTCTAGAAGTCCATTAGCTTTCCAGACTAGGAGTTCGCTTAGTCGATACAGATGAGGGTGATATATTAGTTCAGAGTAGTTCAAAATCATCTTTAGTTGCTAAGGTGAAACAAAATCAAGATAGAGATCCTAGTCTTTTCAAGTTGAAAGAGTCAGTTCAAGATTAGAAAATAGAGGTTTTCTCCCAAAGGGGGAGATAGTGTTCTTCGTTGTCAGGGCCATCTCTGTGTTCCAAGTGGTGATGACTTAAGGAAGTTAATACTTGTAGAAGCTCATGGTGTGCGCTACTCTATTTATCCAGGGGCCTTAAAGATGTACCACGACTTATGGAAAATCTATTGGTGGGGTGGGATGAAGAGAGACATTACAGAGTTTGTGGATAAGTGCTCTATATGTTAGCAAGTTAACATAGAGCATCAGAAGCCTAGTGGGTCCATGCAGAAGTTCAGTATTCCTACTTGGAAGTGGGAAGTTGTGAACATGGACTTCGTGATGGGTTTGCCTTGAACTCGTTATCAACATGATTCAGTTTGGGTCATTGTAGACAGAATAACCAAATTAGCTCATTTCCTTCCAGTTCATACCTCTTATTCAGCCAAGGATTACGCCAAACTCTACATCAGGGAGTTGGTTAGATTGGACGTGTTCTTCTATCTATTATCTCAGACAGAGGTGCCCAGTTCACCTCTCATTTCTAGAAAGCATTCCAAAAGGGTCTAGGTACCCATGTTCATCTTAGTCATCCTTTCATCCTCAGACAGATTGTCAAGCAGAAAGGACCATTCAGGCATTAGAAGATATGCTAAGAGTGTGTGCAATCCATTTCTAGGGAAGTTGTGATGACCACTTACCTTTGATTGAGTTTGCATACAACAACAACTATCATTCTAGTATTTAGATGGCTCCATTCGAATCTCTCTACGATAGGAGATGTAGATCTCTAATTGGATGGTTCAAAGTTAGTGAGGCCTCAGTTATAAGGCATGGCTTATTATTTAACACCTTAGAAAAAGTCCAGTTGATTAGAGAAAGATTCTGGGATGCTCATAGCCAATAGAAATTTTATGCAGATATTCTTAGAAAAGATCTCGAGTTTGAGATTGGTGATCATGTCTACCTAAAGATCTCTCCCATGAAGGGAGTGAAGTGGTTCTTCATGAAAGGGAAACTCAATCCTTGATATGTCGATCCCTTCAAGATTCTCAATCGATCGGCAAGGTATCTTATGAGATCGAATTACCTTCAGATCTAGCATCAATTCATCTAGTCTTTCATGTGTCTTTGCTTAAAAAGTGCATAGGTGACTCATCAGTTGTAGTCCCTATTTAGAGCATTGATATTCAGAAAACTCCCTCTTATGAAGAGATTCTAGTCAAAATCTTAGACTATCAGACTCGTAGATTGAGGAACAAAGAAGTCCCTCTAGTTAAGGTCCTTCGAAAAAATCAGTTCGTCGAGGGAGCTACTTGGGAAGCTGAGGTAGACATGCATACCAAGTATCTTTACCTTTTCTTCACCAACTCAGATCAAGCTCAAGGTAACTGTTCTCCTTAAGCTTACTCAGTTTCACGTTCAGTGTTCATCATAAACTTGGTATACATTTTCATGCTCACGTTCCCATTATAAACTTGTTATCAAGTACTATTTCATATTCAGTCATGCATGCATGTATTAGTTCAGTTATGTAATTATGCATCAGACATGCATTCACATTGTGAGAAACTTAGTTCTTCAGAACACTCAATCATGCATTCATGAATCAGTTACATATGCATCAGATATGCATGTTTAGTATTATATGTTCAGCTTGTTAGTCATGTCAGTCATGAGATCATGTTCCAGTTATTAATGCTCTGTATGTACGTCCATTGTCTTCCCCCCTCCCAGTCAGTTTCATTCGAGGACAAATATTCCCAAGGTAGAGATATTGTAATACCCCATACTTTTTCCTAGCTAATTTCATCTCAATAATGTCTTGTATTAACTTCTAAATTGAATTATAGTTATTCCATGAGTATTTTTCAATATTTTCACTTTTTGTAATGTGGAAAATTCGATAAGGTTTCCATCGATATAAGATTTACCCAAATCCGATAATCGGGTCAAAAGTTAGACTATTTAAAGTTCTCATCGTAAAACAACACCATATTAGTTAGTGGCGTGCCATGCCACAAGAGGAAATGACATTTGCCAAATTCTAGTAGGGATACACAATTATGGCGTATCGTGCCAGGACCCAAATTTAGAATTGTTCATTTTCTATTGTATGAGCTTGATTTACCCCGTGTGGCGCCATAGTTCTAGGTTACAAAGTAAGTGGAAACGCGATGGCCCCACATCGCGCAATCCCTCAATTTCCCAATTTCCAAAATCCAGTAACATGGCGCGATAGCGCCGCATCGCGCTAAGGGTTCAATTCGGGAAAATTTTACTGAAATTAAATGACGCGTCTACGGTTAAAAGGGTCAACTTCCCACCCCTATTTAAGCCCTTTAACACGTGATTCAGCAACTTTTCACCCTAAATACACTCTCTTCTTTCAAAAACTTCTTAAGAACAAGCTAGGTTTTTCATAGAACATATGATTTCAAGAAAGTTTCAGCGTTAATCTTCATGAAATCACGAACTAAGGTATGTATAGTATTCATTCATGGACTTCTTTCGTCCATGGATCCTAAGAATCCTTTTTCTAAATTCAAGTTTATGGATTTTCTTATGAATTTCATGATTGGGCTACTTTTGTTCATGTGGATAGTGAGAAATTTAATTCTACTCCATGTTGGGTTTAAATTCTATGTGGGTTACATTATTGTAGCTATAGATTCTTGCAAACCTATGATTAAACCCTTGAATGATGAAATTAGAATTGAACCATAATGTTTAATTATTGTACAATGATGTTTACATGTACCATCTTATAATATGTTTGATTAAGTGACTAGATGAAGGAAAAGTTCCTAACTAAAAGGATACCATGAAATCCCCATGTACGTACAAGTTATGACTATCACATATTTTTATGAAATGCTTCTATAAATGTATTATGGATTATGATGTTAGTTATATGTTGAAATAAGTATGCTCGGTCAGTTTCCTTCCATCTAGTGCTCGGTGTACTCTACCCGAAACATTAGTTGTGTGCCTAGAGCCATGACATGTTTTAAAGATACTCTCTGTCAAGATATGATCCTTAGACTTCAGATAGTCTTATGACTCAGGAAATCTCCATGATCTCATGAACTCAGTTAGTTGTCAGATATCAGTAGTATTTCGTCAGTCAATGGAATTTAGTAACTCAGCCTATGTTCAGTTCAATAAATCATGTTCAGATTCTATTCAAATGGGAGTAAGAATTAGCACCTAGTGAACCCAAGGATGGGAACACACACTATCAAATGAGGGTGTGATCCTTAGAAGTCATCCTTGCATTCCAGAACTATGTGGCCACTATCTGATAAGGGTTGATGAGGTGGATAAGCACTGTTTGATAAGGGACCCAGCATTCTCATATAGGGGACACTATCAGATGAGGGTCGCCCACAGCTTGTCCTTATTGGTGGTGCAGTATTGACACCCTTCCAATTGGGGTTACTGATTGGACCCCAACTCAGCCATAATGGTGTATCAGGGGCATATCGGTTAGATAACTACTTCCTATAGTTTCATGTTATAGAATCAGGACTGCCAGATACTGTCAATCAGTCTCAGTAATAGAACTCAGATAGTTCTTCAAATTTCAGGACTGTCAGATACAATCAACTCAAATATAGTATGGAACTCAGATAGTTCCACCAGATTCAAGACTGTCAAATATAGTCACTCAGGTTATCAGTTATATTCAGATTCAGTAATCATGTTATCACAGTATTAGTGTCAGTTGTTATGTCTCATGCATGTATTCTCTCAGTCATGATAGTTATTCAGTTATTATTATTGTTCATGCATATGAAGCCCATGCATTTAGCCTACCTCACATGCATACCAGTACATTCTAAGTACTGACGCATTTGCGCTATGGTGTCTTATACCTTAGGTTCAGAGACATGAGCTCCAGAGCAATAGTAGATTCCAGATATCTACAGACAGAGTTAGAAGTGAGTCCTCATCTTTTGAGGATATGATTATTTCCCTATTATCTCATTAATCAGTTTATTAGTTAGATTTAGATGGGGACATGTCCCATCAACTCCTTACTCAGACAGTTCAGTCAGTTAAAGGCTTTCTAGACTATCATGTTTCAGACTTCAGTATGTTCAGTTTTGTTTTAGGTATTCCATTACCCCACACAGATGTTATATTATTCAGATTGTGTTCAGTATTGAACCTTATGGCCTTTCAGTTCATGTTTTTGTATTATAAAGTATTTTATGCAATATACAGGTACAAATATTAGTCATGGTTTAGCTTATAGTCCTTTAGTGTCATGAGCATCGTGTAGCGTTTCGGGTACCAAATTTGGGGCGTTACACTTTTCCCTAAATTAGTCCTCACCTAACATTGAAACCACATTACAAGCTATAAAAAGACCTGCTTGATCTTTGCGAATCATCCATAGGGGAACATTAAATGATAAGGGCAAGCTTATAGGT
>NW_025842259.1:0-2918 GCF_002878395.1 Capsicum annuum
TGCTCACATATTTATTTAGGCATAGAACTCTAATCACATGGTCACACATTCAACTAGACATGGAACTTTAATCACACGCTCACATATATATTTAGGCATGGAAATCTAATTGCATGCTCACATATACACTTAGGCATTGAACTCTAAACATATGCTCACATATACACTTAGGCATGGAACTCTAATCACATGCTCCCACATTAAATCAAACATATAACTCTAATTACATGTCGACCCACATTTAATCAGGCATGAACCTCTAATCGCATACCGATCTACATTCAATCGGGCATGGAACTCTAATCGTATACCGATCCACAAGGCGGGGTATTTTAAGCTCAAGAGATCTCTTTAAGTAAGGGACTCCAACCATAAGATATTAGATGAGGGACTTTAATCACAAGTCATTATACGAGTGACTTTAACCACAAGTCATTAGATGAGGGACTTTAACCACAAGTAATTTCATAATGCAAGGGAATTTAGCTCATTTAGACAATTCAACACTATACATGAACACATGGTCCTCATGGGAGCATTCGTTGCTCAACCATTTCAATAGGCCGATGCCCTAACTCATTTCGTCATACGATTTAATTTATAGTCATTCAGATCCGTACGAGACCATAAGGTCTTCAAGGAAATATTCATCGATCTAACACTTTATTAAGCTAATGCCTCAATTCAAATCATCATGCAATTCAATCGGCGGTCATCAAAACCCTCACTAGCCCTTTCATAATTCATAGTCAAAAATTAACAAATTACATGGCTAACAACATTAACACAATGTCAATTATCAAACATTCATAATTATAGGGCCATCACACCATTTACAGACATAGCTAACTTATTACCTGATTAACAAGGTTCTTATCAACCCTTTACCAAGAATTTACAATCATGATAACTCACTACATGGCTAATAAGGCCTTAACCAACCATCTTCAATTATTCACATTCATTTAGTCCCTATCATGACTCATTCAAGTTCATTAAAGCAATTCCATAGATGCCTATTTGACCTTCACAAAACCATTTAACCACTAATTTCTTCAATAGACTAAATGCCTTGATTCCATTCGTCATCAATTCAATTTTTGTTCCTCAAGACCCATATAACAATTCATATTTCATTAGAAAACTTTAACCACATCCTCATCACATTTAAAATCAACACATAAATCAAGTTCATTTTTATGTTTTAGGGCTTTAACCCCTTATTAGTCATTAACCCAATAATATTATCAATTACATAACACATGGTTCACAATACCTTTACAATATCATATATCAATCATTCATGCTTATTGGTCCATTACCCTAGTTCAAAACATCACAAGCATATGTCTAGACAATTCACTTAGACATGTTTACAAATACCTTATGTACATACCTTTAACAAGGCTATTTTTATGGTAGAAATCATTAAGATTAGCGTTACTAAATACCCTCATGTTAAAAAACATACAACAAGAATTCACATATGGAAATCATCATCATTAGAATGTGCAAACACTAGTCTAAAAAAGAATCATCATTAGTCATTATTTAGCAACAAAATCTCTTTCATTTGATTTCAAAACCACCATGTACACTTACTAATCCAAGTGTGAAATACATGGGTTTTAGAGTTATTTAGAAAGGGTAATAGGTACATGCTTTAATCAAGATGTTCCACCACGTATACTTGACTTTTCTTGCCTCTAGATGCATACCCTTCAAACCCTAGCTTCCAATCTTGCTCCAAGAATTTTGAGAGTATTTGAGGGAGAGTTTAGGATGTTAGATACACTAAAAATAGGTTTTAGGAGGCCATATACCCTTATATAGTGAAGTAACTTAGGGTTTAAGGTGTAGGAAATGTTCACAAGTCCCTTAGTTAAAAGCTAGAAAATGAACCCGCCCAGGGGTACGAATCACCATACGACTCCCTTAAGCCCTTGTATGCTAGGGTACGAGTCGTCCCCTGACTCGTACCCTAGGCTTCCCCTAGGTCACACACACTGTTAAGGGTACAATAACACTCTCATAAGTCATATCTAATGGGTATAACTCACCCCTAGTCCTATAGACCAACTGTATCCACAATGGTCCACTCAAGTTTGAACTTCACTCTATACGATTGTGTTGGGTATGACTTGCTTAGTTAGAGTACAATTGAGGGGAAAGCCACTAGTATAGGGGATAGTTTACTATACTTCCTAATTTGTTGAAGGTATGAGTGGGGGTGTTGGTGGAGGATACGACCTGTATATAAATGGTACGATTGGCTTGTCCAATTGTATCATGGTCATCATGCTCAAAACCAAAAAAAATTACAAGGTGACAATCTTGGGTGTTTCATAAATGTCCTCAAACTCTAGGGGTCTTGAAAATGACTAAGTCCACAATACTTAGTGAAAATTTCAAGCCTTAATCACTTAATCAAGCAACTAGGAGTTGAATCAAGCTAAGAATATTATGGGGTATTACAATATCTCCCCCTTGGGAACATTCATTCTCGAATAAGGCTGGTTAGACTAAGAGTACTATACTAAGGCATCTGAGATCATATACTGAACATGAATGACTTGGAACATGATTACACAACTAATTCTAAAATTTGATACATGAATTGAATTGATTTCGTGAATGCATGTAATGACATGGAAATGGTTACATTGCTGAAAATGAGAATGGAAAAGAGTCAATCTAAGAAAGAATCATTACCTCAAGCTGAATCTGAGTTTGCGGAGAAAAGAAGAGGGTACTTGGTTTGCATATCTTCTTCTGCTTCCTAAGTAGATCCCTCAACCGACTAATTCCACCAAAGGACCTTAACCAAGGGAACTTCTTTATTCCTTACCCTGTGAATCTGATGATCAAGGATCTCAACTAGGACTTTCTCGTAGGAAAGGCTATCCTTAACATCCATA
>NW_025842260.1:0-1113 GCF_002878395.1 Capsicum annuum
TAATTATTGTTGATATTGTGTTTGTTGACCTTATGTGCTACTTTTCGGTTATTTATCGCTTTGATATTGATTGAACTGTATTATATACTGTCTTTTCTTGCGTACCCCCTCTGAGTCTCTGAAATAGGATAGAAGGAATACAACGCATGCATCCTACTTTTTTTTTGAGATAGCCGGAGTGTCAAGACACCTAGTGAAGGATTATAGTCACACATGTTAGGTGGGGTTTGGATCGGCAACGAAGGCGGTGTTGTCCTGCTACCGACCAAGTTGTCCCTTCCCGGCTCGAGTGACCTCTCGGGTAAGCCAGACTAAACACCTATCCCTATTAGGCTTAAACTTAGAAGAACTGAAAACTCAGAATCTGGTTATCATCATATGCAATTGACTTAGCCGGACTCAGCACAGGGTCCGGGTCTGTTTATGACAGGTGACCTACTTCATAAAGACCAACATATGCATCCTGCGTGCTCTTTGATATTTATTTGGAAGGCTACTTATTTGTTGACCGACTTTAGGCAACTTTAAAATACAGGGGATTAAATTATCCTCATATTTAGTGAATCATTTAAAAAAAGAATTTTATTTTTTAAAAGAAAGAAAATTTTTTAGTAACATAGTTTTTCGATCTTTATGAACTACGAGGGTCTGATTCTCACTCTTTAGTGGGATACATAGGAAGTCCTTCTCAGGATACGACCCTATCCGTTGAAAAATTATTCAGAGATTTATTGGGAAATATTTTGAAAATATGATTACTTTCATAATTATTGTTCTAATTCTCAGGTCCAATTTTTTATATATATATATATATATATATATATATAGCCCTGAATCTTTAGGGATCATGAGACTAAGTTTTTACAAAATAAATAAAAATATATAAATCTTAACAGCCCTGAATCTTTAGGGATCATGAGGCTAAGGTTTTACAAAATAAAATATATATAAATCTTAGCAGCAGTGAACCTTTAGGGGTCTTGAGGCTTAGTTTTGTACAACATACATTTCGAGAACCATGCACACCTGATTCTCATCTCAGTTAGATATGTAGGCATCCCTTCTAGGGCTCGGTGATCTTTTCAAAAAGAAGGTAAAAGAAAAAAAGTTTTT
>NW_025842261.1:0-4209 GCF_002878395.1 Capsicum annuum
CTTGTGGTCCATCCCCTAAATTGATTTACATGTATATGTATATGTATAGAATTTGAGATTTAAGATTGTTTGAGAGCATAAATTATGAACTCCCTCTCGTGTATTGAATTAATGATTATAGTTTCATGATTTGAAAGATGTTTTCGCAATATTATAGCATTTGATCATGATTTGAAATTGTTGAGAGGGTGGTTCTTGATATAAATATGTTCTTGTGTTTAAAAGAAAGAATTGCATGTGAATTGAGAACGTTGACATGACCACCTTATATTGTACTATTGAAATGCTTGATAAAGATGAGTTCCTTGCATGTGTTTACATGAGGTTTGAGAAAGAGTTTCTTGAATTGAATTATTGAAATGGTGGTCCCAAGACTTGTGTTTTGAAGAAAGAGATTTATGATAGACTAATAATGTCATAGAGATGTGACTTGCAAGTCAATGGTATGACGATACTATATGTATTTATGCCATAACAGATTATGTTTTCGGAGAATATTTTTAGAGCATGTTTTTAGAGTATGTTTTCAGAGACTGCATGTTGTGATAGAGTTTTAAAAATGGGCTTAAAGAGGGTTAGGTGGTTAATCGAAGAAGGCACAAGTTCAAGCAACTCTTAGCCTGAAATTGTATTTGCCAATACGGGTAGATTATTATTGTATGCTGTTGACGGCTGTGTGGCATAGTAGATTTAGAGACTCCGACCCTTACGTCACACTTGGGTTGGGGGCTTCGCTGTCGATTTATTGGTAGTTTTCATATAGACCATGGAATTTTTCAGAGTTGTAGGAAATACCACCTAACGCAGAAGTAATTTAGATTTCTCAGAGCTGTGATGGTTTTTACATAGTCTTTTAAAATGCCCATGTGATTTCTAACTATGTTATACGTTTGTGAAAATTGTTTTACATTTCTTTCACATATATTGAATATAAATTGTTATTTTGGATTTGCTCTGCGTACCAGTACATATGTATTGACCCCCCCTCCTCCCTCTAGGTTCTGAAGTTCAGTCTAGTGGTCCAGATAAGCAGTACAGAATTCAGTCAACTGATCAGATTATGCAGTGGTGAGCCTTCTCTATTCCAGAAGGCCTGTCTTTTCAGATTATATCACTCATTACCGTTTTGGTCTACTAGGGGCCTTTTCCCATTTTTAGACAGTTGTCAGATTTTCATATAGTAGAGATTTCGCAGACTGAGTCAGATGTTATTTAGATATAGTTGATTTACAGTTTCTATACTTATGTTGATTTCAGAATTGACCATGTTTACATAGAAGATAATGTTTCTGTATCTTCTTTATTTATATGAATGTTGTGCATGCTTACTAGATAGAGAAGGGCATTTCGGGTTTTCATGTTTCGGGATGTCCGTCATGGCCAGGCCCTAGTTCGGATCATGACACTTTATAAAAATAGGCTTTCAAGTCCCCTACCTGATTTAGGCCGTGGATTGCCCAGTCTTGAATACTTTCTTTGGGCAGATAATAATTTGAGTGGTTTTATATCTGCTATAATCTCAAATTCATAAAGACTCAGATTACTTGATCTCTCATACAACAGTTTCACAGGTTCAATTCCTCAATCACTTGGTAACTTAGAATACCTTGAGATTTGGCCTTGCAGAAGAACAATATTTTCAGTGATTCGACATTGAGCTTCCTGAATTCTCTGACAAACTGTAGGAAACTAAGATTACTTATATTTGATGAGAACCCATTGGATGGTGCCATTCTAAGATCTGTTGTAAATTTCACTGACACTCTGTAAATTCTTGGAGGACAGGGTTGTGAACTAAAGGGTGTCATTCCTTAAGAAATTGGTAACCTAACTGGAGTGATAAAGATGAGTCTGTTTCACAATGAGTTGACTGGATATATTCCAAATACTATAAAAGGAATTCTTAACCTTCAAGAACTTTACCTCCAAGGTAACAAGATAGAAAGAACCATACCAAATGTTATCTGCAATTTAAAGAATCTTGGAGCATTAGACTTGTCAGAAAATTTGTTTTCTGGTTCTGTGCCCCCGTGTTTAGGGAATATTACCAGTTTGAGGGAACTTTATTTAGCTTCCAATAGGTTGAATTTCAGAATTCCTACAAGCTTAGGGAACCTTCAAGATCTCATAGAATTCAGTGTTTTATCCTATTGGGAAAAAAGAACAGAACTTAATCTGTATAAAGAAAAAAAGTAGATGTTGAACTAAGAAGAGAGAGCAGAAAAGCTTTGTTTTATTTCATTGCTTATTGAAATGATCACTTCCACATTTATACTTTAAACCATAACTGAAAAAGCTTAATTAAAGGAGTAAAATAAGCTATTATATCTCTAACATTATTGCCTAAAGATCAACAACTGTTAAAAAATTAGAATCTGCATAATTGCAGCCTTATTTACCTAAACTTAATCCAATATTTAAAGCTGTAAGCTGAATTTCAGCAGCTAGTACAGCTAATCTGCAGCTCTTGAGGCTCTAATCTTAACACTTCTCCTTGACTCAAGAGCTGTAACACCAAGTCTATATGTGAGAAACTTGAATCTTTCTCTAGGTAGAGACTTAGCTAAAATGTCAGCATTTTGAAAAACAGTGTTGTGGTGCATCATGATTATGTCTCCATTCTTTTGCACATCCCTCTAGAAATAAAGCTCGATCTTGAAATGTTTTGTCTTTTCATGAGAAATAGGATTATTTGCAATTGAAATTGCAGCTTCATTATTCACAAGGATTTCAGTACTCTTCTTTTGTTCTATGTACAAATCTACCAACATCTTTTGAATCCAAAGAGCTTGATTCACAGCTAAAGCAGTTCCATTTAAAAATAGTATTTTTTGAGGTCCTCTGACATCCGTTTGAACAATTTGCAGCTTATTCTTTGGCCTCCATGATAAATTCTGAAAAGGAAGCCTTGTTTGCTTCCTCTACCGACAAGCTTCACAAGCAGGTAGATTTTCCTCAAGGCTCAGGAGACCTTCTATTAGTAGAGTTTCTTTCATGAAGAGTATGGCATCATGATGATAATGTCCGAGTCTTTTATGACATAACTCGGAATCATTTTCCAACGTGACAATTGTTGGTTTCTCCCCGTCCAATAGATTCAAGGAGAAACTCCTTCCTCTTATCTTTATATTGAATATCTCCTTATTATCAGAATCCTTAATGACACATGTTTTTTCTTTAAAAAATACTTTGAACCTATTTTCAAGTAGCTGCCCAACATTTAAGAGGTTTTGATCAAGATCAGGAACAAAGAAAACATTAGTTATTAGTTTCAAACCTATAGGGCTTTGAATTGTAATTGTTTCTTTGCCTTTTTCATCAAGGTATTTGTAATACCCCGATTGTTTCCTAAGCCTAAATCCGTCTTTTGAGTGGATATGTATGACTTCTAAAGTGATTAATGTTTAAACCATGTTGTATTTCTCTAATTTCCACTTTTTGTCATGTAGCGCATTAAATAAGCTTTCCGTCGATACTACTTTCATCGCAATCCGACATCGGATGAGTGAGTTACGGCTGTTTTACTGAATGCTATTGGATCGCCCAGGTTTGACAGTCGATTTGGTGGACCGTCAGGTCCTTGATGGACCGTCAGGTGTCCCGTCAAGCCAAGGCAATAGCTTCCCTTTAGGGATGTCGTGTGACGGTCAAAGTGGTGGACGGTCACAAAGTTGACGGACCATCAAGGTGTCCATCAGACCGAGACAGAATGTCTCATTTCTGGCCCTCAAGTGACAGATGACTTGGTGGACCATTACTTTTCTGTCGGACCGTCAGGTCAACCATCACATCGAGGCAGAACGTTCCAGTTTTGGTGTTCGAGTGACGAATGACTTGGTGGACTGTCAGTCCCTCTGACGGACCGTCAGGTCGACCATCACAGGCCCCGATTAGCAAATTTCAACTTTTTTTCAAAGGGGAATCTTGGTTATTTCCTCTCCTTGTGGCCTTATATATATATATATATATCTATGTAGAGAAAAAAAGATCATTTCTCTCCATTTCTCTCCAAATTTCTTTCAACAATTCTCTAGAAACCTAGGGTTTCTTCCAAACCCAAAAATCAAATCATCTCCAAGAAATTCAAGAAATCTTCCATAAATTTCTTCAAGTTGTTCAAGAACTAAGTTCCTCAAGTCAAAGACAGCAAGGTGTTGGTCTAAAAGTGTGAGAAAGAAGTTTCAAGCAAGTTTCTATATCTTCAAAATC
>NW_025842262.1:0-5084 GCF_002878395.1 Capsicum annuum
TTGGTATCAAGTTTGTAATGGAAATATGAATATGAAACTGGATAAGCTTAAGGAAAATTATTACCTTTATCTGAGTCTGAGTTTGTGTAGAAAAGGTGAGGATACTTGATTCGCATGCCTGCTTCTGCTTCCCAAGTAGCTCCCTCAACGGACTGATTTCGCCAAAGAACTTTGACTTGAGGGACTTCTTTGTTCCTTAGTATACGAATCTAGCAGTCAAGGATTTTGACTAAAATTTCTTCATAAGAGAGACTATTCTGAACATCTATGCCCTTTATTGGGGATACAACTGTTGGGTCACCTATGCACCTTTTTAGCAAGGAGACATGGAACATTGGATGGACTGAAGCTAGATCTGAAGGTAATTCGAGCTCATAAGCTACTTTACGAAAGCGACTGAGAATTTTGAAGGGATTGAAATATCAGAAACTGAGCTTTCCCTTCTTGCCAAACCTCTTCACTCCCTTTATGGGAGAGATCTTTAGATAGACAAAGTCACCAATCTCGAACTCGACATTCTTTCTGCGCACATCTGTGTATGATTTCTATCGACTCTTCTCTGAGCTGTCTTGAGCCCCTTGCTAATTAACTAAACTTTCTCTAAGGTATCAAATACTATGTCAGTTCCTACAACTGCGGCCTCACCTACTTCAAACCAACCAATTAGAGATCTATATCTCCTACCATAGAGAGCTTCAAATGGAGCCATCTGAATACTGGAATGATAGTTGTTTTGTATGCAAACTCAATCAAAGACAAGTGGTCATCCCAACTTTCCTTGAAATCAATTTCACACGCTCGCAGCATATCTTCTAGAGTTTGAATGGTCCTTTCTACTTGACCATCTATCTAAGGATGAAAAGTTGTACTGAGGTGGACTTGGGTACCAAGACCCTTTTGGAATGCTTTCCAAAAATGAGAGGTGAACTGGATACCTCTGTCAGAGATAATGGATAATGAAACACCATGTAATCTGACCAACTCTCTAATATAGAGTTTGGCATAATACTCAACTGAATAATAGGTATGGACTGGAATGAAATGAGCAAATTCAATTATTCTGTCTACAATGACCTAAACTGAATCATGTTGATGTCGAGTACGTGGCAAACTCATCACAAAGTCCATGTTCACTTTTTCCCATTTCCAGGTAGGAATAATGAACTCTTGCATGGAATCACTAGCTTTCTAATGCTCTATCTTAACCTGCTTACATGTAGAGCACTTAGCCATAAACTTTGCAACATCCTTCTTCATCTCACTCCACCAATAGATCTCCCATAAGTTGCAGTACATCTTAGTAGACCTTGGATAGATAGAGTAACGTGCACCATGCATTTCTGCAAGAATTCACTGCTTCAATTCATCTACAATAGTAACACACAGACGACCCTAACAATGCAATACACCATCTCTCCTTTAGGAGAAAACCTCTACTTTCGGATCTCTGACTGGCTTTTGCAACTTGACTAGGCTGGGATCTCTATCATGATTTTCTTTTACCTTAGAAATTAGAGATGATTCTGAACAGTTCTGAACCCATATAATACCCTCTACTGAGTTGATTAAGTGGCACCTAGTTGGACAGGATAATGAATTTCTTAAGCTAACTTCTGCTTATCTTTCTCAATATGGGTAACACTACCCATAGACAGTCTACTGAGAGCATCAACCACTACATTGGATTTGCCCGAATGATAAAGAACACTCCTGTCATAATCTTGTAAGAGATCTAACCACCTTCTCTGATGGAGGTTAAGATCTTTCTGAGAGAATATTTACTGAAGGCTTTTGTGATCTGTCAACACATCTACATGCACCCCATATAAGTAATGCCTCCAAATCTTTAAGGAAAATACCATGGATGCTAACTCAAGATCATGAGTCAGATAATTCTTCTCATGGGGTTTAAGTTGTCTGAAGTCGTAGGCTATGACTTTACCATGCTCCATAAGGATCCAACCCAAACCTACTCTAGATACATCACAGTATACTACAAACCCATCTGAACCATCTAGTAAATTTAAAATTGGAGCTGAGGTGAGTCGAGTCTTCAACTCCTGAAAACTCTTCTCGGATAAATCTGACCACTGAAACTGAACTTTTTTCTGAGTCAATCTGGACATAGGGGATGCAATAGAAGAAAATCCCTCAACAAACTATCTGTAATAGCCAGCCAAACCCAAGAAACTCCTAATATCTGATAGAGAGATGGGTCTGGGCCAGTTTTTTACTGATTCAGTCTTTTGAGCATCAACTCTAATGCTATCATCGAAAATTATATGACCAAGAAATACTACTGACCTTAGCCAAAATTCACACTTGCTGAATTTGGTGAACAACTGATGATTTCTGAGAGTTTGCAATACTATTTCAGGATGGTCTGCATGATCCTACTCACTGCGGGAATAGACAAGGATGTCATCTATGAAAACTATGATGAACAGGTCCAAGTCTACTTGAACACGCGAATCATCAAGTCCATGAAAGCTACTGGGGCATTGGTAAGACCAAAGGACATCACTAAGAATTCAAAGTGTTCATATCGAGTTCTGAAAGCTGTCTTTGAAATATCATATTTTCTGACTCTGAGCTAATGATAGCCTAATTTGAGGTCTATATTAGAGAAATAACTAGCACCCTGAAGTTGGTAAAACAAGTCATCGATTTTGGGAAATGGATACTTGTTCTTAACCATAACTTTATTGAGCTGACGGTAGTCTATACACATTCTGAGAGAACCATCTTTCTTTCGCACGAATAAGATTGGTCACCCCATGGGGACACACTAGGTCTAATAAATCCCTTATATAGGAGATCCTTCAACTATTCTTTCAATTCTTTGAGTTCTTCTAGTACCATTCTGTATGGTGGAGTAGATATAGGCTGAGTATCTGGAAGAAGGTCAATGCCAAAGTATATTTCCCTTTCGGGAGAAATTCTTAGAAGATCTTCGGGAAAGACATCAGAGTATTGGTTCATGACTGGGAATGATTCACGACTGGGAGTTTCAGAACTAGATTCCTTAAGAAGAACAAGTTGATAGACACATCCCTTAGATATCATTTTCCTAGCCCGTAGATAGGAAACAAGCTGACCCCTGAAAGTTGAAGTACTACCCCTCCATTCTAAGATAGGTTCATTCAAAAACTAAAACTAGACAACTCTATTTCTGCAATCGACTATGGCATGGTAGGAATGAAGCCAATCCATGTCAAGAATGACATCAAAATCAATCATCTCAAGTTCTACTAAGTCTACTGATATGGCTTTCTGCATTATCATAACCGGAAAGTTCCTATAGACCCTTCAGTCTATAATGGTTTTACCCAATGGGGTAGAGACTGAGAAGGGATTTACCAAAATTTTGGGACTGTCTCTGAAATCAACTGCTATGTAAGGAGTAACAAAAGACAAAGTGGTTTGTATATGAAAGAGAAAAGGATTAGACTGGAAGATAAACTTAAGATTATGCTCACTGGCATAACATGAATACTGAAAGAATGGAAACTATTCCTAAAATATCTCATAGCCTCCTGTACATAAATGTGGCGTGCTACACACCCATGTACAAGACTCTACTAGAAGTGGCTTTCAGAATTCCTAGGACACTGTTGAGCCTTAGGATCTGATACCAAGTTTGTAACACCCTGAATCTGATACCCAGAATGCTACACGGTGCTAACAATCCTGAAGGACTACTAGATCCATGACTGATATTTGTATCTAAAAATTGTATAATATATCGTATAAATATGGAATACATAAAGTTGTAAGGCCATAAACTTCACATCTGATAAAACATAACATCTGAAATGCAGTATCACAATACCAAAACTGGAAATACTGAAGTCTGAGTCAAATCTAAAAACCTCTAAGTACTGTCTGAAAGGAGTTGAAGGAACATGTCTCCAACTAACTCCATCTAGCAAAATTGAACTGAATTAAGGAATAACATAAACTTCCTCGAAGGGTGAGGACTCACTCCTACTCTGATTGCTGAAATCTAGACTGCTACTGACTCTCTGGATCTCGTGCTTTTGAACCTATGGTAGTAAAAAACCATAGCATAGAGAAACATATGGGTTAGTATGACTGAATGTATAGGTATGCAAGTAAGGTAGGCTAAATACATGGGGTTTATATGCATGAAAAATAATAACTAATTGACTAACATGAATGTGAGAACACATGCATCAATACTTAGTAACTGTAATTGAGATCATGATAACATGATTACTGTGTCTGAATACTGATGACATAAATTTCGATAACTTATATACTGATAACATGGGTGATAGTATCTAACAGTCCTGAAATCTGAAGAATAATCTGAGTTCTTTTTACTGAGATTGTAACTGTGACTGTGGGAGGTAGTCATCCAACCAACATACCCCAAATGAGCTATTAAAGCTGGGTTGGGGTCCAATTTATGCCCTGATTAAAAGGGTGCCAATACTGCATCACTGGTAAGAACAAGCTGTGAGTACCTTAATCTGGAAGGTACTCTAATGAGAACGGTAGGACCCTAATATGACAGGTTAAGACACCTCATCTACCCTCAACTAGCAGGGATGATGTCTTAACGTACGCTGACTACGTGGTTCTAGAATGCAAGTATTGTTTCTAAGAATCACACCCTAATCTGACAGGTGATTTCCCATCCTTGGGCTCACTCGATGCTGAATCCTACTCTGATCTGAATAAACACTGAACATGACTTAACTGAACTGAACATGGAATGAGTTTACTAAATTTTATTGATTGAAGGAATACTACTGAATTCTGTTAACTGACTGAGTTCATGATATTTCTGAGATTTCCTAAGTCGTGAGACTGACTGAAGTCTACTGATCATGGCTTGACTGAGAGTATAGTGAAAACATGACATGGCTTTAGGAACACAACTAAAATTTTTGGGTACAAGTACCCCCAAGACTCGATATAAGGAAAATGACATAACATGACACTTCTTGAACATAGGACTAAAGTCCATCATTAATAATACCATAAGTTGGGGATTTTATACTACACATGGTTCTCATAATCTTATACATGGGAGGGAATGCATATAGAAACATGTC
>NW_025842263.1:0-2043 GCF_002878395.1 Capsicum annuum
GATATGGTGAATTTCATATTTCTACCATGAGTTGATATTTCAAGTGTTTTCAAGATATGATTTATGGAACTTTGAATCGTCCAATATTGGTATACATAACAACCTTATTATCTTGTGTTCTTGAATTGAGATTTTATTCCGTAAATTGCATACCACCACTATGAAATTATTTTCTTGAGGATTCTTGATATAAGAGCCATGATTTGAGTTACATTACGACATACAAAATCTTACTATGATTTGAACATCTTAAATTCTTTTCAAAAGCTACTGTCATGATTTGAATATTGGAATGAAAGAATGATCATTTGAGAATATTGATTTGCATCCGTAGAGTCGGGATGATTTATATTGATTTTAAGCTCGCAGAGATGAAGTGCTGTGTTATTGATACTATGTTGATGTTGAGGAAAATTAAAATGTTTTGAGCTAAAATGTGTTGAGTTAGGAATCCACAAATTGATATAATTTGATAAATGAGAAAGAGATTTGATTTGATCTTCATGACAGACCCTAATAATGTTGTGGTGGATTTTCTAATGCGTTCTAAGCTAGTCGAGAAGTATTACTTAGCACTGAGAGGGAAATTTAGTATTTCCCCAGATCTATGTGCCACCATAGGGTTATTGATGATGATATTGTTGGCCAGAGAGCTGAATTGTGATTATGAAAGCTTTGAGGTTATACTCCCTGGCAAGAGTACAACACACCCGCCAATGGGAGTGCTCTCCCTAGGAGGGCAAACATTGACGCAGCTCATGTGGGGTTGTCAGTTATAGGAAACTCCCCTGTCCGTAAGAGTATGTTTCTTGAACTATTGAGTCGCTCCGAGTCTTGAGTCGATGAGTTTGGTTGTCTATGATGAGTCATGAGAATTTATGATGAATATTGATGATTTTATGATGATTTATGGGATTTTACTTATGTTTTCCTCTCTATAATATTATGAGAAGTATGGATAATGAAATTCAAGCCATGTGAGTCTTCATTTTCCATACACATATTTTACGAAATCAAAGATATTATTCAAATTATTGCGTGCACCCCCATATATTTGTTGCTTATGAGGAGTCATGGTGAGTTATGTAACTACTTCCCATGATTTCTATGTCAGTATAAATCTTTAGGAGTCAGGGGTGTGAGTGTATTCGATTGATCAGTGTTGGTATACTGTCAGTAATGCAGTACCCTAGTACAGTAGTGAGTTCCGAAGATAGTAAAGTGGTATCCGATCTGTGGTATCTGGAGTCTTTATAATTGTTATAGTGGTTGCGAACTGTGCATTCATATATGTGTACTCGTTCGTTATTCTCATGATTATTTTGTTGATTAAATATTCATACATAAGCCCTTGCATTTAGTCTTCCCTACTTGCATACTCAGTACATCTTAGTACTGATGCATTCACGCTATGGTGTTATTTTATTTTGGGGCTCCATAGGTTCAGAGGAGTGAAACTTAGAGCATCTTAGAAGTCACTTTTATAGCAGCAGAGGGTGCAACAGTGAGTCCTCATCATCCGACGACGTTGTTATAACAGTATTTGATTTTAGTAGACGGAGTTAGTTGGAGGAATTGTCCCTTCAACTCCACAGTTCAGGCAGTGCAGAGGCTTCTTAGATAGATGTATTAGTATGTGGTTTAAGGTATTGTATATTTCTAGATGTTTGAACCTTATGGCAAGTGTTAGCCAGTTTTCACATATATTTTATTATATTATGCAGTGAACAGGTACAAATATTAGAAAAAGGGTTAGCTTATGGTCCTTCAGGATCATAAGTGTCGTGTGATGTTCCGGTTCTTGAGAATTAGAGCATTACAAACTTGGTATCAGAGCCTAAGGTTCAACAGTGTCCTAGGGAGTCTGAAAAGCCGCATCTAGTAGATTTTTGTACAAGAGTGTGTTGCGTGCCACATTCATGTACGGGAGGCTTTGGGATGTTTAGGAGAGTTTCCGTTCATTCATGATCCAGATCGTGCTATAGCAAGATTTTCTAAGAGATTTATGTAGACTCTTGTAATGATCTACTTATGTCAGATTTA
>NW_025842264.1:0-2214 GCF_002878395.1 Capsicum annuum
CTATATCCTTCTTCATACCATTCCACCAATAGATTTCCTGCAAGTTATGGTACATCTTCGTGGTGTCGGGATGAATAAAATACAACGCGTTATGCGCTTTAGCCATAATCCTCTGCCTCAGATCATCAACACATGAAACACATAATCTACCTTGCACTCTCAACACGCTATCTCCCCCATGGGAGAAAACCTCTGCCTTTTGGTCCAGAACTGAATCCTTCAGTCTGACTAAACTAGGATCCTTGTCTTGCTTCTCCTACACTTCCAAAACTAAAGAGGATTTAGAACTACTTTGCACCAACATACTCCCCTCGGTTGAATCAAGTAACCTTACACCCAAACTTTCTAGACAATGCACATCGCGAGCTAACTTTTTCTTCCCTTCCTCTACATAAGCAACACTACCCATAGACAATCAGCTAAGGGATTCCACCACTACATTGGCCTTTCCCAGGTGATATATCACACTCATATCATAGTCTTTTAATAACTCCAACTACCTTCTCTGCCAAAGATTTAACTCCCTCTGAGTAAACACATACTGCATGCTCTTATGATCAGTAAACATATCAATATGAACACCATAAAGATAGTGTCTCCAGATTTTCAAAGAGAAGACCACAACAGCTAACTCAAGATCATGGGTTTGATAATTCTTCTCATGCAGATTCAACTGCCTAGAGGCATAGGCTATAGCCTTACCTCTTTGCATCAATACACAACCCAAACCAATTCTACAGGTATCCCAATATACCACAAAACATCTGTACCATCAGGAAAAGTCAGCACAGGCTCTGAAGTAAGTCGAGTCTTTAACTCCTGAAAACTCTTCTAATAGGAATCTAACCACTAGAACATAACTTTCTTTTGGGTCAACCGGGTCATGGGAGACGCATTAGAAGAGAAACCTTTAACAAAATGGCGGTAGTAGTCCACTAAACCCAAGAAACTTCTAATGTCAGATAGAGAGATAGGTCTAGGCTAATTTCTTACAGCTTCTATCTTTTGGGGGTCAACTCTAATACCTTTAGCTGAAACAATATGACCCAGAAAGCCTACAGACCATAGCAAATATTTACACTTACTAAATTTGGCAAAAAACTAGTGATATCTAAGAGTTTGCAAGATAACTCTAAGGTGATTCACACCGGAGTAGACAAGGATGTCATCTATGAAGACAATGACAAACATATCAAGATATCGCTTGAACACTCAATTCATGAGGTCCATGAAGGAGCCTGGGGCATTTGATAGCCTGAAGGACATGACTGGAAACACAAAGTGACCATAACGGGTTCGGAAGGCTGTCTTTGGAATATCACATTCCGTTACTTTAAGTTGATGATCCCCGAATCTAAGGTCTATCTTGGAGAAATAACTTGCACCTTGCAACTAATCAAATAGTTCATCAATTCATAGAAGAGGATACTTATTTTTGACTATGACCTTGTTAAGCTAACGATAGTCAATGCACATATGCAAAGAACCACCATTCTTGCACACGAATAAGAAAGGCGCTCCATAAGGAGAAATATTGGGCCTTATGAAACCTTTTTCTAAATGATCTTTAAGTTTCTCTTTCAACTCCTTAAGCTCAGTAGGTGCCATACAATTTGGCGGACTAGAAATAGGCTGAGTGTCGGGAAGAAGGTCAATCCCGAATTCTATCTCTCGATCGGGAGGTACCCTTGGGAGATCTTTCAGTAAAACATCTGCAAAATCATTAACAATATTGACTGACTGAATAGTTGGAGCCTCGGACTTCATGTCTTTTACTCTAACTATGTGAAAGCTGCAACCTTTGAATATTAGCTTTCGGGCTTTGAAATAGGAGATAAAATGAGTTTTGGGAGACACCAAACTCCCGGACCACTCAAAAGTTAGTTCATCAGGAAACTGAAACTTGCCCACATAGGTACGATAGTCTATAGATGCATAACAAGAATGAAGCCAATCCATACCCAGAATAAGGTCAAAATCCACCATGTCTAACTCTATCATATTAGCAAGTATGACTTTACGAAGAACAGTAATAGGACAATCTCTATACACTTATTTAGCAACAACTGACTCCCCAATAGGTGTAGAAACTAGGAAAGGCTCAGGAATCTTTTATTGACCCATTTTGAAATTCATAGCTACAAGTGGGGTCACATAATAGAGACTTGACCCAGGGTCCAAAAACACATAGACATCAAAGCAAAAGACACGGAG
>NW_025842265.1:0-1542 GCF_002878395.1 Capsicum annuum
ACTCCTCTTACTTAGTGATCAAATTCAGGATCTGCTATTGGATTGAGATGGTGAGCTTTCATATTCTGAAAGGATCCATTTCATGTCATGGATGCTTTTACATACTTTGGTTATTTCATGGACATTGGTTTTGTCTATGGTTGGGGGAATGTCCCAATCGAATATTCTTTTACTTTTATTTAAAGGCTTTGTGGAATTACTATGGGTCAGTATGAGTGGTGTTAGCAATAGTGTCAGCCTTAGTATTCGAATTGGTTTTAGGGTTGATACCATGTGACTGTATTTCTGATTGTTCCATCCTATTATGTTTTGGATTATATATATTTATATTAGAACTCATTTGGTATGGGATGTATGGATTGATTTATTATTTTGTTTCTGTTTTGGATATTGGTTGGATAATGGATGGTTGGACTTGTTTGGGTTGGTCATGATCATGGACCTATCTCAGAGTCTAAAATTATAATAAGCTCTATCTTTTTATATGTTTGGAATTCATCCGACTCAGGATATATGTTTGGAGGTTGGGTTTGGTAATAGGGTGGTCCTCGATCCTTGTTGGACTTAAGATGCCCATTACAACAAGTCCTATGTTTGGGTCGTGTTAGTGATAGCATAGATGAGTATGATAAAATGGTATGCACAGTTTATGGGAGTGGTACGTATACTTATGCACTAAAAAAGCTTGATTTAGATTTGAGTAATAGAACTACTCCACCTGGTTGGTGATCCATTGAACAACCGCCCATCTTAGAGTTGAAGGGCCTCTCATATCTTTCGTGATATATCTTTTTTAGGGCCAACAACACTTTTTTGATGATTATTGTAGCTGATTTAATTGATTCAAAAGTGGAAGCATTATTATCAATTTTACAAAGATTCAAGAGGGCCATTGTTTGGTCTATTGCAGACATTGTGGGTATCTCGCCCGGCTTATGTACTCATAAAATTCAGCTTGAATCGGAGTGCATTTTAAGTATAGAACATCAGCATCGACTTAATTTTCCTATATAAAAAGTGATGAAAAAAAAGATTATTAAATGGTTGGATGCTGGTGTAGCTTATTAAGTGGTTGGATGCTGGTATAGTTTATCAAATTGCTGATAGCAAGTGAGTCAGTCTAGTAAAATGTGTTCCGAAGAAATACGGTATTACTATTGTGCCTAACAAGAAGAATGGGCTAAGGTCGATAAGGACAGTCACAGGATGGAGAATATGCATAGATTACAGGAAATTGAATGCATGGACTTAGAAGGACCATTTTCCCATGCTCTTTATAGACCTGATGCAAGACAGGTTAACAAAAAGATGATGGTACTATTTTCTTGATGGGTCTTCAGGTTACGACCAAATCACTATAGCACTTGAAGACCAAAAGAACACTACCGTTACATGTTCTTATGGGACTGTTGCATTCAAATGTATGCCATTCGGGCTATGTAATGCTCCAGGCATATTTCTGAGATGTATGATTGATGATAGGCGAAATTACGCGCCTATATCAATATATTTTGCCCATATTTTAGCCTAGTTTCGAGAACT
>NW_025842266.1:0-2481 GCF_002878395.1 Capsicum annuum
TGAATAAAGAAAACCTCAAAGCTCGAAAAGATGAGGTACTTGGACCATATACTTCAAGTATAACTTTTCAGAAAACCTCAACAAAGAGAGAACACTTTCATGGGATTTTGACATAATTATCCCTTACCCAACTCGATCTCTCAATCCACTTCTCAATAGCCAAAAACTCAACTTTAATCACCAACTGGCCTCCAACTCAACTGAAAAAAGGTTAATGCATGGAAATCTCAACCACAACAGACTGATACCATCTAGATACCCACAGAAATGAATCCAAAGAAGTATCCAAGACACAAGAAAATCAAGCAC
The DNA here is from genome assembly GCF_002878395.1 of Capsicum annuum. Lineage (NCBI taxonomy): Eukaryota > Viridiplantae > Streptophyta > Magnoliopsida > Solanales > Solanaceae > Capsicum > Capsicum annuum. The sequence continues at coordinate 310 of NW_025842266.1, forward strand.
GTGTCATTCGACTGATTGCAAATCTACATATACTCTTTCTTTACCAATCCATACTTTCAACCTACCCTAAATAAGGAGGAAAATCACCTAAGTTTTGTCTGTGCAATGTCATCACAAATGACTCGAAGAACATAGTTTGATCCGCTGAAAGTACATATGATAAATTTAAGAATAAGACCATAAGGCGCTATCTAGGCACACGAATAGAGATAATCAAAGGGTACAATCTATGGCAATGCCACAACTAGTCCGAATTATAATAAAAAATACAATCCAAACGATCAAGGAAGAACTACTCGTTAGTTTTTTTATCCACACTAGGATGTCACATTATTTGATAATGAAACCTTATCGAATCCACTTTTGTATACTACTCCCACTACGTATATTATGCAAATTATCCAAAGAAAACTGAAGACCCATTGTCAAAGTTGAAGGAACAAATACCGGGTCCATTGGCTATAATCTAAACACTTATCAACTGGAAGAATTTATACTCTAAATAATCATACTTCCAAGTCGCTATTCCAATGCAACAAATCAAAACTAAACCAATAAGCCTATATCAATTCCATCTACTCAAATTGATTTTTGTATCTAAATATGGCGTATCCCTGCTAAATTTACCAAGAAAGGGTTGAGACATAGCTAAAGAACAAAAATCACCAAAGGGATAACCATCGACTAAAAATGCAAACAACCAACTCTATAACTGCTAGAGGGCATGAAATGCAGCCACAAAATAAAAATCTCACCAAGGAGTAAATCAAAGCATAGCAGTAGAAACAAAGCCCAACATATATAAATCATTGGATGCAAACATGAGGATTCAACTACATATCCGTTGGAGGGAACAAATCAATAAAACATACTCAAAAACTCCCCAAAGCTGCAAACCACACCACCGATGGCTAAATCTCTAGCAACTAGGAGAAATACAACTCAAGCCAAGAACTAATAAATCCAATACTCCTTCCCATTATTAATATCCATAGGTACATATCACCAAGAAGAAATGCCTCACCAGACATCATTAGGTCAAACAAACATAGAAATAGGGCCTTGGTTTATCTACACAAGTAGGATAATCATCACTCGATCCATCCATGAATCCCATCAACAAGGAAGAAAAACTACCTATCTTGAAACCAAGGTCAATGTAAAAACCACAAATAGGAAACCAAATAACTAAACTTAAAGAATTTCTAGTTTGCCAACTCAAAAAGAGATCATAGGAACTATCTTTTGTCTCCAACTCTCTAATTCCATGAAAGACAAGAATTATATAACGATGAGAATGGAGTATCCAATCTCCACACAAATATCAAAGGCAACCCATCACAAGGAGATGAATCCAAGAAATCTAAGAGATGAACTCAAGATATCTCTATGTAAAAATAAAATGCACTATTGAGCAATGAAATAGCCACAAGCAAAAAATGAACCCCAAACTAGTATAGCTCAAAAATAGGACATATAGAAAGGGATAGCCAAGGGAAAAGCCTTCAAAACATAGGAGGAAAGTCTAAGAGTCCCAAACTTTAGGACGGCAATACAGATAAATTGCTAACTCTAGAACCATACAAAACAACGTAAGGTGATCTTATCTTCAATATCACAATACATTCCCAAATCAATCTAAACCAGCTAACCAAGAGGGAAAAAAATCAACCTCGCCTTGATATAAGGAAGAAATCATAAAATTGGGCTATATCAACTCAAGCCACCGAATAAGAATCGCAATGAGATAGAATTCTATCTAGATAACACTTGTTTATATAGCTACCCAATGAGGATCAACTATATCAAGTAATATCAATACCCTCAAGCGGTGATGGCAATAACAATAATAATATCAATATACAAATAATCAATAGGCGGTACCCAAATTAATATCAATATCATGTATCACTTAAGAGCCACGATAAGGCAAATATGCGAGGTTAAATGGGACTCGAACCCAAATGCTATAGTCTTAGTGATAAAATATCAACACATATCTACTCCATTCACTACTAAAAGAAATAAACTAGAGGTGTATTTATATAGATATTAATTTAATAACAAGGCACAAAATAATTAGTATGAACATATAAAGGCATATAATCATCAATGAGTATGAAGACCCCATTAGTCACAATAAAAAGAATTAAATATACGAGAAATAAAATA
>NW_025842267.1:0-1495 GCF_002878395.1 Capsicum annuum
ATGTGTGGAGATATAAAGTATGAATCTTGAATGATATTTATCATGATTTTGATATTTGGGTCGTGAATCCCCATTGGAAATTATGTTTTTTTGAGAAAGTGTGTATTATAAGTACGTTGATGTTGAATATTTGAGAAATTTTGAATGATTTGAACTTTTGGTCTTAATGGAGTTGTTTTGAACTCGAGTGTGAAAGAAATCCACAACGTGGTTGATTTTGATAGATGAGAAGCATGATGGCTCCCGATGTATAATATTACTGAAATTATTTTTTTGTGGATTGTGTTTGAAATGATCTAAACTAAGTCCGCAAGAAATCTTTAGCACCGAGTGGAAGGTATAAAGCGACCTTACTTTCCTAGAACTACGTGCCCCATAGGAGTTAGCCCGAGGCTGATTTACATAATGATCACTAGTTTGTGTGGATTTGATATTGATAGTTCTACTTCGATCGCAAGGATAGGACGGCTCTCCCCAACGTGGGTTGTACGTTGGACTTCATGTAGCTCACATGATTTATGTAGGTTATCGGATCTCCCAGTGTGAGTGTATTTCCTTGTGTCTATGGTGAATGGTGAAGTGATTTGAAAGTGGAATTGTGAAATTTATTCTTTCAAAAGATTTAAATGATATTTACATTATGAGAATTGATATTCTTGATGAACTGAAAGTGATTGACAAATTTTATGATGATTCACATGTGTTATTGTACTTATTTCACCTTTCATGATTATGATGATTTTCTTCGGGCTATGTGAGTCTTTAGCTGCATATTTCTTATAAATATTTATGATGATGATGTTTATATAACTGCATACACCCCCATATACTCAGTTTCTTTCCATGGTACTAACCCATATCTTCGGATGTGGGCTGCATTTTCTCAGAATATAGGTTCAGGTGCTTAGTTTCAGATTCGATAGTAATTCTTTGGGCACGCTGTTCTACATCCTCTGTTGTGGTGAGTCCTCATGTTCCAAGGATGTGATTTCTGATGTTGGTTTCACGAAATCATTTACATTTGAGAACTGAGTATGAGTCAGTTGGGGCATGTCTCAATGGTTTGCTGGTCTTATTGATTTTCTTAAAGGCTTGTCAGACTAGTATAGATGTTGGGAGTTGACTAATAAGTCTTATTTTATTATCTTTCTGAAATTCTTTTATTCATGGATGATGATTACTCTGTTGATATTTGAGGGTTATTTATGGAAACCCCGTTGATTTATGTTAAACTGAATGAAAACGGCTCAAAGGGTTAGCTTGGGGCTACTCGTAGCCTCAAGCACCGTGTGACGCTCCGGGACCCATTTTCTGGGGCGTTACATACTTAGTACCAAAGCCTAAGGTTTTAAGGTGTCCTAGGTAGTCTGAAAAGCCGCGTTAAGTAGAGTCTTGATCATCAGTGTGTAGCGCGCCATATCTGTGAGCAAGAGGCTACAAGACATTTCAGGATAAAGTATAATTCTTTCTTTTAGAATTCTATCATGCTTAAAGT
>NW_025842268.1:0-1082 GCF_002878395.1 Capsicum annuum
ACCAAATTTATAATTCTCTCAGCTTTAAATCATAAATACTGAATAATATGGATTCTTGTCTTAACTTAGGCTTAAAAATAATCTTCCTTTGAAATCAAAGTACTTGTTGATTGAATCATACTAAACACCATACTCTTCAAGAAACATCAAAACTCATACTTGGTTTAAACCTTATGCTCAAATAATCTTAGTTTCATAATAAATCTTAAATCATGACATCAATCTTGAAAACATCAAATCAATACGAGGATGTGCAACTCATAGCATAATTTCTCAACTCATGTCATAAAATAGTGAAACAATCATGCAAATCAAGACTTGAACAACTCAAAATCTCATAATCTCAAAATAAAGTAATTTGGGTATAAACCTGCTTGCAAAAATATGAAATTCTTTATTAAAATCAACAATTTGGCCACAAGAAAGAAAGGAGTGTTCTTTTTCAAACCCCACATACCTTGAATTAGAAGCTTTGGATGAACTCTTGCTTTTGGGACTTTATTCGTACTCTTGAATGAGGGTTATTGAAGCCTTTGACTTGAGAACCTTGAATCTTGACTCAATTTAGAAAATCTATGTTGAACCCTTGAGATTCTTAGAAGAGGATTTGGATACTTAAGGTTTTTGGTTGAGGGAAATTTTGAGAAAATCTCATATTATGCTTGTAGTGGCCCTAAATTTTGATGTTTGTACGGTTAGAGAGGCTTGGAAAAAGTCCAAAGTGCCCTTTTTAACTTCTGTACAAAGCTAGAAAAATTGAACTAGAAACCCAATTTTATAGGCCACCGCGACGCGCCACTATTGCGGTGGTTCACTGGAAATTGACAAATGGGAATCTAAGGATAATCTTGTTCAAAGACCCACATACCGAAAAATGGAAGATGAATATGAACTTCCGACTTCAGAACTTTATTCACGAAAATAAAGGGTGCTTCTCTAAGCCCTTAACATGATCAACTCGAATCCCAAATCAATTTGAAATTTCTACAGTTCAATCAAGAGACATAGAAGGATGAAATTTGGAGTAGTAGGGTTTGGGTTTGAGGCTTAGGAAATTTTGGAGAAAACTGAGCTATTTAATG
>NW_025842269.1:0-1411 GCF_002878395.1 Capsicum annuum
GTCTCCTTGAATAGCTCATCAGTTGGTATTCGCCTACCCTTATCTTTTTCCTGCATATGAAAACATTATATATCAATGTTCAAATAATAAAAAAATTTAAATAGAAACAAACAATTAACACTGTAAAAGTTACATACCATTTTTTCCTTCACAGCAAGAGTACTTCTGGCACCCGCAGTATGTAGGGAGCCACCCTTGGATGATGCCCAGGATTTCTTTCCTTTTTCACTCAACAATTGGTAGTCTGTGCTACTCTAATGGCGAAGGTACAGTTTCCATGCGGCTTCCGGAATCCACTTAGGTTTTACCAATTTCTTTTGAGCATAATCCAAGAGATTGTTAAATCTGGCTCTACATCTTATGAAAAAGTTCTTCTTTATAAGAAATGTATTTGTATCATCCCACCAGTAAAATTTCTACAACAAAAATATAATATTCAATTTTTTGTTCTAATAAAATGCTAATAAGTAGTCTATAAGTTAAATCCTTACCTTAAATTATTCAAACATTCTCTCCCTGTCAAGTTTGGGAACCTTTTGCCAGCTGATTCAGTAGCCGTTGAAGTGCTGAGTAATGCATATTCGCGTCTTTTGTCCAACTCAAGCATTCGGCCTAAACCTACAACACAAGATCAAACAGTAATGTCATAGAGTATAATAATATAGTAATGAAAAAATAAGTAATGTTATTATATTTAGAAATATTACCCTCAAGCAACTGGAACAAGATAAATCCTCCCAGAATCATCTCTGTCTCCCGGCTGCCTAATAAGTGATGGTGGATGCACTAGCGTGGGTGGATCTGAAGCACCAGATGGAGTGCCTCCAAGATAAAGATCCGACAACCGAATAGATCCAGCAGAATCACCCTGTGAAGCTGCGTGACTGCTGTAGGAGGGTATCAATGATGGTACATATCTGGAAGGGCCAGTGGCTGTCCGATAGTATTGTGCTGGCGGTGGCACGGTCATAGTAGCAGAATGAGTCGGTACAGACCCATGTAGTGGCTGCACATGCATAGGAGTAAGTATCGAATCCTCGGACGACCTAGAATATGAGGATCGTGCTGGCGCATCAACAAATCGACCCTCAGATATATGAATGCCTGTCGGTAGTCTATAAGGCAGAGATTGTCTATTATTTTTTTGTTTCGTAGTATCAACTTTTACCTTACCTTTGTTACCTCTGCCTGACATCTAAATTATGTTAAGTTAACAAGTAGTTAGTTACTACAAAATGAATGTATAAGAAAACATACCAAGTAAATAATTTCAAGTTACTAATTCACATTTTAAATAGCTCTAACAACATAAGATATAGAAAAAAATATTTTTATTACTATATAAATCGTTAAAAAGTGGAAACAACAAAGTAAAGCAGTATATTACATATCAATCTTAAAAAATAAGCAT
>NW_025842270.1:0-1098 GCF_002878395.1 Capsicum annuum
GTTTGAGATGTTGAATAGACTCATGAAGCACACTATCCCTTACTTATGATATTATGAATTGTGGACTCAAATCTTGTGATCAAGTCATATCATGTGTGTCAGTTTCCTTCTATCGAGTCCTGGGGGTATTCGTACCCAAAACTATAGCTGTGTGCCTAGAGCCATGTCATGTTGTCACGATATCTTCATTCAAGCCACGTTCCATAGAATTCAGTCAGTTATGTGACTCAGGAAACCTCAGAAACCTCATGATCTCAGTCAGTTATCAGTATTATTTCGTCAGTCAACAGGAATTCAGTAAACCCAGTTCATAGATAGTCAGTTAAATCGTGTTCAGTCTCTTCAGATGGGAGTAGGAGTTAGCACCGAGCGAACCCAAGGATGGGAACTCACCTGCTTTAGATGAAGGTGTGATTCTTAGAAGCAATCCTTGTATTCCAGAACTATGTAGCCAACATAGGTTGATACATCAACACTTCCAGCTTGAGGGTTGATGGGGCAGACATCCGTTGTTCTCTTTTGGGGACACTGCCAGATTTAAGAGTCACTCACAACATGTCTTTACCCATGGCACGGTATTGACACCCTTCTAATCAGGGCAATAATTGGACCCCAATTCAGCTATTTTAGCATACATGGGGCATGTTGGTTAAACAACTACCTCCCATAGTTTCAGTATCAGTCCCAGTAAAAGAACTCAGATAGTTCTTCAGATATTAGTATACCAGGACTGTTAGATACAGTCAAATTCAGTTATAGTACGGGACTCAGAAAGTTCCACCAGATTCAAGACTGTCAGACACAGTCATTCATGTTATCAATACTACAGTTTCAGCCATGTATTAGCGTATAGATTTAGTTATCACGTACTCACGATCTCAGTTACTATGTATGTATGTTTGCACTCTTACGTTCATATCAGTCAGTTAGTTAGCATTATTCATACATGTAAACCCTTCGCTTTAGCCTACCTCACTCGTATACTCAGTACTCCAGTTGTACTGACGCATTTGCACTATGATGCTTTCTTTTCATGTTACACCATAGGTTTAGAGACACGAGTTCCAGACCAGTAATAGCAGTCGCATTCAGCACATA
>NW_025842271.1:0-5158 GCF_002878395.1 Capsicum annuum
CTGAAGTGACTTCCTAAGATACCATAATTGGAAAGTTCCTGTATACCCGTCGAGCTATGAAATATTTCCCTCTGGGGTAGAGAATGAGAAGGGATCTGCTAGGATTTTAGGACTAACTCCGAAGTAAACATCTATATAAGGAGTTACAAAGGACAAAAAAGCACCTAGATCTAGCAAAGCATAAACATGCAAATAATAAACTTATAATGTACCAGTGACCATATTAGGAGAACTTTCCTGATCCTGTCGGGACTAAAGTGCATAAAGCCTATTTGGGCATTGCCCACTGGTGGCACTGGAAGCGGCACCCTGCTGATTCAGGTAACTAAACTGAGCTGAAGGACAATTATGATAACTCTACAAACCCACTTGAGGACACTCTTTGACCTTGTGGCCTGGCTTGCCATATCCAAAACATACATCATTGCCAGCCCTGCGGATACCCTGGTTGTTTCTGCCACACTTCTAGAAAAGAGGATTTGTTTGGGAACTGCAAATACTACCCTGAGGTTTAGGGCCTGGTGCCCTATTTTTACTATCATCTCTGAATTTTGGCACTAGAGTACAGGCTAAGGACGGAGTTGGAACTAAAGATTTTGGGCAAAATTGAGAACTATTTCCACCTTCTGCTACCTATTCTAGCCCTCTTGTTCTCCCTCTCCTTCTCTTTATTCTTAGCCTCTTCTATCTATTAAGCATGGACCATGAGCCTGGATATGTCCATCTCCTTAATCAGCATTGTGTTTCTACACTCTTTGACCACACTGTTTGACACGCCATACATAAACTTACTCATTTTAGATCTACTATCTGCTACCACACGAGGGCCATATCTGGCTAACTGAGTAAACTTGAGAGAATACTATTTCACTGTCATATTTCCCTACTTTATATTAATGAACTCCAAAACCTTCGTTTCCCTCAACTCCAGTGGAAAGAACCTATTCAAAAAAGTAGTGTCAAACTCCTCCCATTCTCTGAGCCCTGCATCTACGGCCCTCTCTACCTTTCACTGCTTGAAACATAAGTGATCCATATCCTACAACTGGTATGCAGCTAACTCTGCACTCTTACTCACAGTCACCCCCATAATATCTATGACTTTCTGCACCTGATCAAATAATTCTTGTGGGTCCTTCTCTAACTTAGACCTGATAAAGATTGGAGGGTTTATTTGGGTGAAGTCCTAAATTCTAGCTGCAATAGTCTTGGCTATTGGGTTGGCTGGAAAGGTAGCTGGGCATTTATTCTGAGCTGCCAAAGAATAAGCTAGAGTGGTGAAAGCTGCTCTGAATTTTTTATGGGAAACATGCTCATCCAGAGGATCTGGTTGAACGGGCAGAGGTGTTGGCTGATTTCTTATTCTCCTTTCGCTGTTATTTATAGAAGGCATGTTATGTAAATTGAAGTAAGAAAGGATTAAACTGAGAGTGTAACTAAGATCATGCTCACTCACACGATATGAATACTGAAAGAAGGGGAGCTTTTCCTAAAATGCCTCATAGCCTCTTCTCCATAAGTGTGGCGCACTACACACCCATGCACAAGACTCTACTAGATGCAGCTTTCAGACTTTATAGGACTCTGTTGAACCTTAGGCTCTAATACTAAGTTTGTAATACCCCGAGTCTATATCTCGAATGCCACACGATGCTCATAATCCCGAAGGACCACAAGCTAACCCATGACTAGTACCTGCTGCAATCACTAAACAATAATACTGTATAATGCAGAAATTTTGCAGAAATTGCCATAAGGTTCAAAACTGAAATCAAATGCTGAATACCGAAAATCAATACTATAAACTGTATATCTGTTAGGAATACTCTAGTTTGAAATGCTTTTAACTCAATTGTCTGAAAGTGGAGTTGATGGGACAAGCCCCCAACTAACTCCAACTACTGAAAATATTCTAAAATTAAAATAACAACTCTGTCCTCGAACTATGAGGACTCACCACTAACTTTGCTGCTGATAATCTGGACTGCTAAGTATGGTCAGGAGCCCGTATGTCTGAACCTATAATATAAGACATCATAGCACAAAAAAAAGTATGTGTCAATACTTTGAATATACTAGTATGCTAGGTAAGGTAAGGCTGAATGCATGGGTTTATATGCATGAACAATAACTGACTAAATGGCATAAACATAACTGAATGAGAGTACATGTATATCTGAAACTACTGTAAATACTGATTATGTAGTGTTATGCATATAACTACGAAAACTGTAACTAAGATTTCATTAACACTGATAGTGAGTTTTGAAAACTGAATGACTGATATTTTAGTTTACTGATATTGAACTACCGCTAACTGAGACACTATTTTTAATAGTTCTGATTCTGTAGAACTAAACTGAGTTCTATACTAAGCTGAGTGACTATATCTGACTGTCCTAATTCTGAAACTGAACTGAGTTTTTATACTGAGCCTAAAATTAAAACTATAAGAGTAATTATCTAACCGACATACCCTAATTATGAACTGAGTTGGGTTCAAATTTGTGACGCCAGGTGGAAGGGTGTTAGTACCTTGCCAAGGGAGACTAATAATGGCTATGAGTTAACCCTCTCTGGTAGGAAGCTTTTTCATCAACCCTCGCTGGCAGGAGAACTCATACGAGAGGTATCAACCTTAGACTGGCAGGAAGACATCTCAACCTAAACTGGCTACGTAGTTCTATGACGTAGGGATTGCTACTAAGGGCCAAACCCTTTTCTGATAGGAATGCCTCCATCCCTAGATTTACTCAGTGCTGATTTCTACTCTGAACTGAATAGATACTGAACTGATTTCTAAACTACATTAGGCTTGACTAGACTATTACTGATCATTCTGTCTAACTGAACTGAACTGAATTTACTGAGTATGTTGAATTCTGTTAACTGACTGAATACACTAAGTTATGTAACTGACTGAATACTACTGTATGCAACATCACTGAGACTATTCTAAAACTACTATAAATCTAGGTAAACAGCTAGATTGTCGAGTATTCGATACCCCCAGGAATCGATTGCGTAAATTGTAAAACATAGCACAATCTTAAAAGCATGATAGCTAGACACTTTTGTCACAATTTATTCATTGAGGCATTTTAGCAAACACTTGCATGACATGAACGTGTATACATACTAACATAATATAACTTCATTAATCAACTCACATGAAAAATTCATCAAACACTTGGGGATCATGATTTATACATATGACAATACTATAACATGCAAGCATCATGATCAAAGTCCCAACTCACTAATTCAAGGATTTTTAACATGAAACCATAGAAAAACACACACATGGTATTTATTTCTCATGAAACTTGTAATTGATTATGGATTCTATACCCAACTAACATCATAATAATGAATAAAATCACATTCAACATGAATTTCATAAAAGAAGCCAACTTGTAATTTAAAAGAGATTCTTGAACTCCAAGGGTGGAAGGAAACCCTTGGATGAACACCTAACATATCTTGATGATTGAATTCATGAAGATTGAGGGTGAGTTCTTGAAGTTTGAATTTGAAATCAAATGCCCTAGGGTTTATTCTTGAGAGAGATTTGAGAGAAAGTGAGTGTTTTTGCCTTAGGAATGATTTAATCTTATGTTTTTGGGGTGAATATGGATGGAAAATGACCCAATTACCCCTCTAAATGCAGTCTTTTAATGACTAAAATCATGCCCAGCGACGTGCATACCGACGTGTCGTGTCGATGGCATCAACATGATGACCAATGCACCGCATTGAGTTTGCATTGGTTTACTGAAATTGCATTGAAAACTGGGAAAAAATTATCTGTCGATGCAATGAGTGACGTGACGCATCGAGATCATGTTGACCCACTATTTTGGTCATCTGAATATGATTCAAATGAGGTTCAAAAAATCCAAAACTCACCCGGACTGACCTATTGATAAACCTGATCATGATTCAATCCAAGGATCGACGTATTAAGGTCATAAGGATCATAAAATAGGATCGCTAACTTATGAAGGTTAAAAATAGTTCTAAGTATAAACACTTAACTGAAATTTCTAAGTCTGGGACCTCTTTTCAAGCTTTAACGGATTGAGTTAAGCTTAGGATTTTGCGTGGACTTACATTACTCATCCGCTGCAACAGGTTGGTTATAGGCTGCAACAGATAACCTACCTGGTGTAATAGATGAGTGATTTATTTTTATTATTTTCAACGGATTACTTATCCACTGCAACAAGTTGGTTATATGCTGCAATAGATATCCTGCCTAGAGCAAAAGATGTGTCTCCTATTTTTATTATTTCTAACAAATTGATCATCCACTACAACATATTGGTTAGATACTACAATAGATAACCTACCTGATGCAATAGATGAGTGATCTGATTTTATTGTTTCAAATAGATTACTCATCCGATACAATAGGTTAGTTATAGGCTGCAATAGATAACCTACCTGGTGCAATAGATGAGTGATCGATTTTTATTATTTCTATCGAATTACTCATCTGTTGCAACTAGTTGGATATATGTTGCAATAGATATCCTACCTGGTACAATAGATGTGTGGCCTATTTTTATTATTTCCAACAGATTTATCATTCGCTCAATAGGTTGGTTATATGCTACAAAAGATATCCTACCTAGTGCAACAAATGTGTGGTCTGTTAGAACTATTATTTTACTATTATACATGTTTGATTTACTGCTACCCTTTTTTAACGATGCATTGATCAATTATAAACTATTTTGTGTTTCTATTAATTTTAGATAATATGGATCCCAAAATAAAAGAAACCAAATCAAGTCCAAGTAAAGGAACAAGTAAAGCAGCTAGGGTACATCCACCACTCTATGAGCTTGCTTTACAAGCGTTATCTCAATCAAGAGCAGAAAATGATGAACATGGGGAGGAGGAATATTTTAAAAAATATGATCCAAATGCTAATAGCCCTTCTATCAAAGAGTTGGTCAAAACCTTTAGCATTGATCATTATCTTGTGAGAATAAAGTGTGATGGTGGTTAAGTCAGCCATGGGAAAATCTTTCTATGCTTTCAGAAAAATACTTTGAGAACAAAAATTAGATGCTTATTTAAGGGTCAACTACTTTGGGCAATATCTTGATTTGCCTGAGGACAACAATGCTCATTTTCAAATAAAAATGGT
>NW_025842272.1:0-1205 GCF_002878395.1 Capsicum annuum
CTTTAAAAGTTATTAGTTTGACTTCGGTTAACATATTGAGTTTAGAGTGCCAAATGAAGATTTGGATAGTTCTACTAGATCTGAGCTGTCAATTTTGAGTTAGTAAAGGGGTTGGTTCTGGTTTGAAGCTGTCACGATCTGAGCCGGGGCCCTAGCCTAGACGGGCATCCCTAACCATGAAGGTGCGAGAGACCCCTTAGCATGTAATCATAAGCATAATCCATACGTAAATCAAAGAGCAGAAGATATAGTAATATTCAATGGAGATTTATTATAACTCAAACTATGTCAAGAATATTAGGACAATACAATACTCAACTCTCGTCTACGAAGCTTCTAATGAAAACTAACTATCTAGATCGGGACAAGACCCCGGCAGGACCGTATACTGAAAAACTCAACATATTAATGAATGTCTTCTGAAAGGTGGAGGGGTGACCAATTCTGTCAAATCCCAAGTGTTCTACTGATGTGATGAACCATGGGAATATACTACATAACCTGAAATATAGGGGTCAATACACAAAGGTACTAGTGCGTAGAACAATCCAAAAACAAAATATATTTTTATACAATACAGGTGAGAGCATTTCATAAAAGCATGTCAGCATAAAACAATTGAAAATACATGGACATAATTTGATGAGCTTCAAAATATTTTTGTAAATCCTAACTCAATTCTTTGTCTTACTTCTGAGATTAGGTGGTACACCCTGTATATCTACAATCCACGTGCTATATGAAATCTGCCCTTGACACGAAGGCCAAGCCCCTAACCCAAGTTTGCCGTAAGGGTTGGAGTATCTAAATCTAATACGCCAAAGGGTACAAGGCCAGCGTATAATCCCTATCCCAAAACATAATAAAACTCCTATCGGCAAAACACAATTTTTGGTAATGAATTATCTGAACTCGCACCTTCTTCGGATAACCACATAACTTTCTTAAAGCACATCTTTAATCTTTTAAAACATACATCTTACTAAAATCTAAATCTGAAAATCTGAATAGAATCTGTTTACTTGGTGGGGGTTTTATTCCTGTTATGATTCCATCTTCCGTGTTCCATGTTTTATTACGAATCTGTGTGCTTTCCTCTGCTTTCCTTTGTTTTATATTACTTATAGGTGCCGTACTTATGTTATGTAATATGCTTCTGTGCTTTACTATGTGTTTGTGTGGTATCTCGTGTCTTGAGCCGGGGG
>NW_025842273.1:0-1654 GCF_002878395.1 Capsicum annuum
ATGGCTGACACGATGCACCATGATCTCATCGACTCCCGATTTTGGTCACTTGAACATGGTCTAAACGAGGTTCAAAAAAATTCAAAACTCATTCAGGAGCCCCTATGGACATTCCTGATCATGAATTAACATAAATATAGATATTTAATGGACGTAAAGTTTGAAAAAATAAGATTTCCAACTTATGATGGCTAAAATAACACAGTCTAAATTCTTATCTAAAATATTCTAAGTCTGGGACCCCTTAACAAGCACTAATGGACTGAGTTAAGCTTAGGATTTTGCAAGGTCTTATAGAATTTGGTTCAGCTCAGACTTTAGTAGGTAGAGTTATTAGTGCCCATGTGAATATTGCCAGTAGCCTCAAGTGATGTGCAATTTTGGAGTGGAATGTATAGTTGAGTATAAGCTTTCAATATGAGTTAGTTCCTATAGCCAGCGATTCAGTTTAGCAGTCAGACAGACAAGTTCCTATGGTTTTCATCTTTCCTATTCATGAGGTAATTCATGTCTATGAAAATTTCAAATTAAGCTCAGTTCATGCATATGCATCATTTTTAAATTCCAGATATTCATTCATGATTTAGTCCGTAAGTGTCTCGTGCATCATCTCAGTCTTTTCTTAGTATTTCAGCCAAATCGGTATTATTTAGGGATGAACAATCCCAAGGGGGAGATGTATTGTAATAGATTGAGTATTCATGTCCTAAATCTTTGATCCTTTCTTCACAAAATAAGATCCAGCTTGAAGTAATGGTTACTTATCAGTTGACTCTCTAGTTTCTATCTCAACCTTATAATCATTCTCATGTGATTGCATATATTCAAGAAATTAGTTTTGTTCATGCTATTCAATTCATGTATCATGTTTCAAAATTAGTTATCAGTCATACATGTTCAGAATATGATCTCAGTTACCTTCTTACATTACTCTCAATCTAACCAGTCTCATTCAAGGACGAATGTTCCCAAGGGGGAGAAAATGTAAGACCCCACATTTTTGAACTATTCTTTGAACCGTCGTTCCTATGTTTATAAGCTATAATACAAATAATTCCCATGTGAATATAAATTTCACTATCTTTATCCTCGTGTTTGATGTGCTTTTGAGGTTAAAAATGTTCATAAGAATCACTTAGAACAAAGTTGAGCTAAGAGCCTTTGATTCGTCCAAAGTTTGGTATTTGATTCTACAAGGGTCTACTTTGAATGTATATAACTTTACATACATATATAATTTTTCATATCAATACCCACCAAATTTTAGATAATTTAATTAGCTTTCCAACGATACCAATTTTGCCTTAATCTAATACCCGAGTGAAAAGTTAGAGTATTTTTCATGTGAAATAGTATGTCACCGCGATTACACCGCTCAGTGGTGCCTATAGCGGTAGAACCAATACCGCTCAGAGGTAAGCTTCAAAATTGGTATTGTCCTAAACAGTAGGTCACCGCTATTACCCCGCTAGGCGGTGCCTATAGCGGTGTAACCAGTACCACTCAGCACTAAGCCTCAAAATCAGGATTTTGGTGAAACTTTTAATTTCCCAGGGACAGTTGGTCTTTTCCCATGGCCCCAATCCATTAAAAACACGGAATTAAAGCCCCCGAAAGCACATTTGGTCATCTTTTATTCAAATTCTCTCAATTT
>NW_025842274.1:0-4751 GCF_002878395.1 Capsicum annuum
GGCGAGGAAAATGAAAACCGAAACTTCAAATAATTAAAGCCTAAATCATAATTTTTTTTCAACTGTGTTAAAAAACAAATGAGCTTTAAACAACATACAAACCTTTTAAAATATATACGGCATATGTAAGATTACGCTCTGTCATCAAAAGGGAAATCTAATTTTGGATGATTCAAGCATGAGACGAGGTGCCACAATTTTCTCATATGCGAATCAAGGAAGGTAAGAAAGAAAAGAAAGCCTTATTCATTAAAATTTTTAATCCGTTCTCATGATACAATTATAGTACATTTAATTATGCTAATTAAAATTAGCCACGACGAAGACATAATTTGGCCCTGTAGTCTATTTAAGCAAACTTTAAAATCAAAATGAGATTACTGTACATTAAAAGTAGCAAACAGGAAGAAAATAGCATTCTAGTTTTTTTTTAAACAATCAACTATCATTAAGCGAGAGTGATACATGAACAGGCCGACAACAAGCAAAGATTTATTCAACTTTAGTGAAGGAAATTCGAGTTTGGAATGAGGAGAGCTTGGAATGAGGAGAAACCTAGGGAAACCGAGTTAGGATACTCAAGGTTTTTGCTAGAGCTCAACTCTTCCTACTCTCATTCTCATTGAATCCACAGTCAATCTAACAAGGGAGACAACTTGCTATTTAATCTAGATTCGACAAGATTCTATGAGAAACTATTATAACCCACCAATCACACAGTTAAATAGATTGAGTGGACTAACGCCTCTCTCGGGGTAGCAAAACAAGACTCGAGCTTCATTTGGAATCACAACCATGAAGAAATAACGTCTTCGTGAACTCGGAAACCCTACCTGGTCGATGAACTTCTCGAAAGAAAAGATTTTTACTATGAAACAAGACAGTTTGCTTTTTCCAAAGGGTATTTTCCCCTCCTAGACCTCCAAAGAAAAACTTTCTTCTTTTTTTTCTCAAAAATGTTTAACCCACAACTTTCTACACCCCCAATTTCGAACCCCCTTTAAGACCCCCAAGGAAAATCCCCAAAATAGTAGCTCCTACAAGAAACTCTAATTTCTTAACCCTAATACCCCAAACTCTGATTTTTGAACCCCAAGAGTCGAAAAAAACAATTTTCCAAAACTCAAAAATCCAACCCTAGAAAGAACCCTCGAGCCGAGCAACCCCCCTAGAACAGTGACCCAATAGGTCTTTATATAAAAGATAAATTAGAGGCTGTTTGGGAATTTGAAAAAGAAAGGAATTTGAATTCCAAGGATGGGATAACGTTGAGCTGTAATTTGTACTAAAATCATACCAAGTTGTTGAGAGATTCGAATTTTGAATGATTAGTAATTGAGGAGCGAATAGGAAGCTAACACGTAGCACCTTCTAGAACATTTCATGTTCTTGTCTCGTATTGGGCACGCACAGACGTTGAGAGAAAAACTCATCATTTTAGGGTCGGGTTGACTCAAACGGGGCCTATTCGGGTTGGGATCCGGTTGAAACCCATGTCGCCGTTGATGGCTTCTTAGTGTTGGATTTGATTTTGGTTGGATTTTGGCTGGTGTCGGGTTAAAGGGTTATAGGAGTTGTTGGGTTGAGAATTGTCAATGGTGAAGCTGTTGTTAATTGAATAAAGATGAGGAGAAGGTTTGGGCCGGGTATGTTTGTTGGTGTGGGCCTAGGGGCGTTGGGCTGCTGGAAATTTGGGGCTAATTTGGCAAAGTCAAAAGGAAATTGGGCTTGGGATGTTTAATTTGAAGAGTGGGCTGGTAATTTAAAAATAAGAATAAAATGAAATTGGGGTTATTTAATTGATAATCCTAATCAAATTAAGAATTAGTCAAATCCATTTAAATTTTAACCAAATTGAAGTCAATTGGCCAATTTCATTGCAACGGAAGTCAACTGGACAATTGCATTGTAATTCAAGCCAATTTTATTTCAATTATAGTCAATTTAATAGATTGACCAAATTAAATCGAAACTCAATACAAGTTAATACCTCACTTAATCCCAAGCTTCTTGATTTGATAAAATCAAACACATATTTTCTAAATAAATTAATTTTAAGATAAAATATATGTTGTGATTTAATTCAAAACTCAAGAAGCTCGGAATTAAACTTAGTCGTGGAAGTCAAAATTAGGTGTCAACAACTGTGTCCTCCCTTTGGGTAGGGTGGATGCAAGTAACCCTGGGCAAAGGGAGGTTGATGTTCCTAATTTTTGTTCGACCATAAATTCGAATCTAAAAGACGTTGGTTTTTCGCATGAGTTTCATGGAGTTATGGCCAAACCTCGATATCAGGTTTCCTATATATCTTAGGTTACATGAGAATTCAGGCCACTTGTAGTTCATAAAGCTTGATTTTAAGCACGATTTTCAAGAAAAATTTCACTGGCCATCTCAATTTTGGAGTTTTTTTATAAAATCGACAAGATGGGGAATGAAGGGATTTGGGGGGAGGTTGGAATGCAGTCGATTTTATACAAAGAGCCTGGCCTACATATCCCCAAGATTTCAGGGAATTAGACTGCTTGTAGTTCGACTCGATTGGTAGAAAAGATAGTCTTCTATTTCAGACGATCTTTGGCTCGAGATAAGTGACAAGTTAATGAGTTATGAAAAAGAGGATTGTAACCTCTTAATCATGAATGTGAATCTCTTCACATCCATAGGTAAGAATTTACGTGGGCATAATTTCCAAAACTCTAGGAGTCCTATCACTCAAATTTGGAAGAAAGAGAAGGTTACCCTCGGTATGAGTTAAGAAATATCTGGGAGTTAAAGCTGAGACTTAGAACATCCCAAAATATCTCCACGTGAGTTGTGGCCTGAAAATCAGAATCATCTCTTCATGTACCTATTTGGAATGAAATAACTGGCAACAACAAACACAACAACCCTCTTGGTTGTTGTGTAATTATGACATTTGTTGGTTGAATATGCCTTCAAAGTGGGGTGGCCCTTTTGGACACCAGCGATACTTTATGCAGAATGGTCCCTGCAACCGTGTAATCTTGTGCTGGTGTGGCAACCTTTTTGGTTACCTATATCACTTGTTGTATGTGGAATGATAACCTCTCCGGTTATAGCCGATGATCGACTTATAAATTTCCTTTAAATTATCAATCTTTGGATAATCTTGCGCATTATTTGATGTTGGATACAAGGCAACTTATAGATATCCTTTGAATTTCTAGCTTTTAGATAATCCTGCACATTATCCAACTTTGGATAAGAGATGGCTTACAGATATCCCTCCAATCGCTAGCTTTCATGGGTTCCTGCACATCATCCGACCTTAAATACAATATGACTTATAGATAATCTCTCAAGTTGTTAGTCTTTAGGTAATCCTGCACATAATCGATCTTGGATATGACGTGGCTTATAGAGAACCCTTGGACGTATCAATTTGATAATCTTGCATATTCTTCGATAAGGATTTAGTTGTGACTTACATATAACCTTTGAACTATTAATTTTAGGGCGATCTTGCACACTATCCAGTTAGGATGTTGTTGTGGCTTACGGATAGCGTACAGGCTATCAACTCATAGGTGATCTTGCACGCTATCTTATTTCAAATAGTATGACTTATAGATGACCCTTAAATTGTCAATTTCTAGGAAATCTTATATATCATTCCTCCTTAGATAGCGACTTAAAGGCGTCCCTTCAAATCATATGCTCTCGATGCATTCAGATGCTGATTCATAAAATGATGAGATATCCTTAATGCTAGCATTTATGTCTTGTGTGTCAACAGATATAAAATGATGATGATATCCTCGACGCCAGCATTGTCTCTTGTGTGTCAACAGTATATTAAATGTTGATGATATCCTCGATGCCAACGTTGTGTCTAGCGCATCAACAGATATTGAATGATGATGATATCCTCGATTTCAGCGTTGTGTCTTGCGTGTCAACAGATATATTGAATGCTGATGATATCCTCGATGCCAGCATTGTGTCTAGCGCGTCAACAGATATTGAATGATGATGATATCCTTGATGCCAGCGTTGTATGTTGCATGTCAACAAATATATTAAATACTGATGGTATCCTCGATACCAGTGTTATGTCTAGCACGTCAACAGATATTAAATGTTGATGATATCCTCGACGCCAGCGTTGTGTCTAGCGCGTCAACAGATATTGAATAGCCTTCTTGAGCAATGGTATGAAATGGCCCTCTCGGTAATGATATGCAATGTCCCCCTTGGCAATGATATGCAATGGCCTTTTTGGTAATGATATGCAATAGCCCTCTTGGCGATGATATGCAATGGCCCTCTTGGCAATGATATGCAATGGCCATCTTGGCAATTTAAAACAATTTCACCTGAGTTTGTTTGTCTGCGTCTTGCTTTCTACATATACCTGTACTCAAAGGTAGACGATTAGTAGACACAAATTCGCTTTTGCTAGCGACCATTGTTTTAGAAAAATTCTAAATACAATATTTATAAAGTGACAAGACACTTTTGTTTATCCTCCATGATCTCAAGAAATGAGATGGACAATTCGAAAGGTCGTTAATAAATGGGTGTTGAGCCATTTTTTGGGCTACCAAAAGTACCGTTATTAAGCCTTATATGCTCTGTCATGGATCCCGACTTGCTTGGGGATTTTTCGAAAGAAACACTCATTTTGTGTATCGATCCCTACATCCACAAAAAATGATTAGTTTGAAAGAAACTACTCCTTGTTGACCTCCTACGATCCTTGATTTTCCCTCGCCATCTTTCAGGTA
>NW_025842275.1:0-16242 GCF_002878395.1 Capsicum annuum
TCTCTGGTGCAGAAAAAGGCAAATTCGAGAGCATTTACTATCCCATGTACTATTGGGCCTCTTGAAATTGCAAAAGATTTATATGACTTAGGGGCTAACATCAATTTGATGCTGCTAGCTATTTATAAAAAGTTGGGTTTGGGAGACCCCACACCCATCAACATACGACTTGTGACGGCAGATAGGTCGGTAAGATGACCTATTGGTATTTTGTATGATGTACTGGTGAAGGTTGCTAATTTCATATTTCCTACAGATTTTATCATTCTGGATTGAGAGGTAGACTTTGAGGTGCCCATAATCTTGGGATGACCTTTTCTTACAATCGGAAGTGTGCTGATTGATTTGTAAGCTAACGTTCTTTTATTTAGACTGAATGATGAAGTAGTTCAATTCGATGTGTTCCAATCAATGAAGAAGCAAAAAGAGATGAGTGTGTTCTTAATTATTGTTGTATATTATGAGGGTGAGCAGGAGGTAGCGATAGAGAAGAAATTTGTTGTCGAGCCCTTAGCTGCAGTGCTGATAAATTTTGATTGGAAAGACATTAAGGAGTATGAAGAGACTATTTGTTCTTTGAAAGGATTGATATCATACTTTTATGCTCCTAAAAATTTAGATCTTGATCTGTAAAATCGATCAACACCCCTGGCTAAGCCATCTATTGAAGAGCCGCCGGTGTTGAAATTGAAAGAGTTGCCTGGGCATTTAAGGTACGTGTTTTTGGGAAATGGGAATATGCTACCTATGATTATTGTAGATGATTTGACCGAGCAACAGGTGGAAGCACTGGTTTCAATGCTTCAGAGGCATAAAAGTGCAATCGGCTGGACTATTGCTGATATTATTGGCATCCCCCTGGCATCCATACTCATAAGATACAGCTTATGCATGGCTGTACTCCAACCATCGAGAATCAACGCTAACTTAACCAAGCAATACAAGAGGTGGTTAAGAAGGAGATTATCAAGTGGCTAGACGTAGGAGTGGTTTATCCTATTTCCAAAAGAAAATAAGTAAGTCTAGTTCAATGCGTGCCTAAGAAAGGGGGCATGACTGTTGTTGTAAATGAAAAGAATGAATTGATTCCTGTCAGGCCTGTGACTGGGTGGAGAGTCTGCATAGACTATCACAAACTGAACTCATGGACCTTAAGGACCACTTCCCAATACCCTTCATAGATCAAATGCTCGATCGGTTGGCAGGGAGGGGGTGGCACTATTTCTTAGATGGGTATTCCGATTACAACTAGATTTTTATTGCCCCTATAGATCACGAGAAGACGACATTCACATGCCCATATGGTATGTTTTCTTTTAAAAGAATACCTTTTGGGTTATGTAATACACCCGTCACTTTTCAGCGATGCATGATGTCAATCTTTTCTAATATGGTTAACGACACCTTGGAGGTGTTTATGGATGATTTTTTGGTTATTAGTGATTCCTTTGAACTATGCTTGATAAATCTGAGTCGGGCATTACAACGGTGTGAAGAGTTCAACCTTATTCTTAACTGGGAAAAATGCCACTTCATGGTGAAGGAAGGAATTGTTCTCGATCACCGAATTTTAGCTAAACGTATTGAAGTAGACAAGGCAAAGGTTGAAGTGACTGAGAAACTACCACCTCCTATCTCAGTCAAAAGGGTATGCTATTTTTTTGGCCATACAAGGTTCTACCACAGATTCTAAAAGATTTCTCTAAGATTGCGAACCCACTTTGTAAACTCTTGGAGAAGGAAGCGAAATTTGCTTTTGAAGATTATTGTAGAAAGGCATTTGAATTCCTTAAGTTGAAGCTAGTGGAAGTTCCAATTATTGTTGCTCCTGATTGGACGAAGCCATTCAAAGTTATGTGTGATACTAGTGGAGTAGCACTTGGAGCTGTTCTCAGACAAAAGAAAGAGAAGTTTTTTCATCTGATATATTATGTAAGCAAGGCCCTAAATGGGGCTCATAAGAATTATACAGTGATAGAGCAAGAACTTCTAGCAGTGGTGTATGCTTTTGAGAAGTTTTGGGCATATCTACTAGGTACCAAAGTAGTGGTACACACTGACCATGCTGCCTTGAGGTACCTAATGGTGAAGAAGGACACTAAACCAAGGTTGATCTGGTGGGTATTGCTACTTTGGGAATTTGACTTCGAAGTCAAGGATCGCAAGGGATGTGAGAATCAGGTGGCTGATCACCTATCCAGACTTAAAGGCGAGCAGGCAGTAAAAAACGAGCTTGAAATTGATGATTCATTTTTGGATGAGAAAGTATTGGCTGCAGTGCTCAAAAAAGTACCTTGGTATACTGACTTTGCAAACTACGTGGTCAGTGAAGTAATGCCAGAGAATCTTTCATTTCATCAAAGGAAAAAGTTTCTCAATGATGTTAAACACTATTTCTGGGATAAGCCGTATCTTTTTCGGTGGTATGCGGATGGCATTATTAGACGATGCATTCCATAAGTAGAGCTATTGAGTGTACTGGAAGCGACTCATGCTTCCCCAATTGCAGGTCACCATGATGGTGATCGTACTACCAAAAAAGTGCTTCAAAATGGTTATTATTAGCCCACCTTATTCAAGGATGCTTACGAGTTTGTAAAAAGATGTGACCAATGTCAAAGAAAAGGGTGTATCTCAAAGTTCCATGAGATGCCAATATCCAAGGTGTTAGAGGTAGAACTATTCGATGTCTGGGGCATTGACTTTATAAGGCCCTTCATGAGTTTATTTGGGATGAGGTACCTACTAGTTGCTATTGACAAAGTGTCAAAATGGGTCAACGTTGTGTCCCTGGCGGATAATGAAGGAAAGCGGGTTGTTGTATTTTTAAAGAGAAATATCTTCTCTTAATTTGGGGTACCACGTACCATCATAAGCGATGGAGGATTGTACTTTTACAACAAGATATTCAGGGCTGCCTTTGCAAAATACGGAGTCAAACAGCATAAGGTGGCCACTCCATACCACCCACAGACTAATAGGCAGGTGGAGATATCTAATCAGGAAGTCAAAGCTATCCTTGCCAAGACTGTAAATGCTAGCTGGAAAGGTTGGTCTAGGAAGCTGGATGATGCATTATAGGCATATCAAATGGCTTTCAAGAAACCCATTGGCATGTCACCATACCAATTGGTTTATAGAAAGGCTTTCCATTTGCCGATTGAGCTAGAGCATAAAGCACTGTGGGCACTGAAGCATCTTAATCTGAACTGGAATAAGGTAGCAAATATGAGATTGGGGTAGCTAAATGAGATGGATGAGTTCTATCTTGGAGCTTATGTTCGGGTTGATCCATACAAGGACAGAATAAAGAAGTACTACGATAGTAGAATTGAAAAATGGGATTTACAGAAAGGCGACTTGGTGCTCTATTCAACTCCTGACTCAAAATGTTTCCAGGTAAGCTCAAATCCAAATGGTCTGGCCCATTTAAAATTAATCATGTCTACTCTTCTGGAGTAGCGAAACTCAAAAATAAAGACGAAAGTGTTTTCAAGGTTAAGGGGCAACGTGTGAAATTGTATATCTGTCCAAAGAACTCCATAAAATTATTGATAAGATCTATCTTGATGAAGTCTAAGTAATCGAGATAATTGCTTCGTGCCGCGATAATAAATCAGGCACTAGTGGGAGACAACCCACATTATGTTGTTGTATAGCATTAGTTAAAGTTATTTGGTATTTGTTTTGCCGTTTTGTATAAGCTGAGGGTTTTTGTAGGTGTCCAGGTCTGACAGTGCAGGAAAATAGAAGCTAAGAAAGTTTAGGGGTGACCAACGGGTTACCTGATGAATCATCGTGGTATTCATCACAACAAAGTCCAAAAATTAGGTTACTGGAAAAATCACGACGGGTCGACTGATGGACCATCACAGCCTCGATGGACAGTCGACTAAACCATCGCTAATGTTCCCTAAGATAAGTTCTCTGGAAGGGATCGATGGCTCTATTTCCAGATCATCGATTAGGCGATGGACCTCCACACGAACCATCGAACATAAACCTACTTCAGCGGGTCAGGTCGAATTGATTTAAATAGCCATTTATTTCATTCTTATCTAACCCAAACAGTTTAAATATAGATAATTTAGAGTGTTGAGTAACTCCCAAACTATTCAATGCACCAAAATCCTTTCATTCTCCCTGAAGACTTTCCACTTTTCTCTTCACCATCTATTTAAAGTTTAGTTTTTCTATATTCTTTTAATCATAACCAGTAAAGAGTCTTCATAAAAGTCAGGTGTTATTTTGTTTCTGGTGTTTAGAGTACAATTCATGTGAACAAGTAAGTACTGCACCATTAAGGTATGTTCTCCCCATTACTTTTTATGTGATTCAACACCATGAATAAAAAAAGCATATGAAGTTTCCAATATTGAAATATTTCTCTCTGATTCTTGAATTCATCTGTGTGGGTCTGAACTAAAAGAAAATATGACAAACTCTATCCTGGGTGAAGTCTGAGTAGCCCATGAATTAAGAAAAAGAAAAATGAGGGGTGTATAAATAGTGAAAAAACCATGAATAATCGTGTTTGAAATGAAGGTGTACAAGGTGTTTGATGAAATGCTAAAACAAAGTCTGAAAGTAAAAATGACATATGACGGTTTGAACGATGGACCGTCGAATACCCGATGATCCATCGCCTAAAACCGTCACCACTTTATCAGAATCAAAGTTACTGAAAAGACCCTAACAATTTGGGTCGATGGACCATCGCAGGATTGATGAACCGTCGCCCTAGCCGTCGCCGGTTCATAATTTTTTCTGTCTTTTGGTTTAAGTTAGAACTGATACATATTTCATTTGCAGGTATCGTAGCAAAAAATTTACCAACTACCAGGGGTAGAGGTAGAGGCCAAGGGGCCATAAAAGGGCTATCACAAGATGCGGATTCCCAGGCACAGAACACCCGGTGAAATCGTCAAGTCATCTCTTTATCATCTGAGTCTAAAGAAGAGGGTAAAAATAGTAGCAGAAGTAGCTCCAGCTCAATTCTAGTTAAGGAAAGGATTGGAGTATCTGATGCCATCCAAGAGAGAAGTCCAGAACAAGCAGATCCAAATTTGGTTTAGCACAAGGATCCGCAAGTTTGGAAAGCTATGCGGTGGAAAATTGAGGGTGCTCGAGAGCACTTCTACAAATTTTTGGCACCAACATACAGGGTACCCATAAAGAGGGCTATTTTTGAGGAATTCTAGTTGTGATAATAACCTTGCACAAATACCTAGAGCTTGAGCACAGATTCAATGGGTATGAACTGGGATGGATGAGTAGGCCGCTTGAGACCTATCAACTAAATCTGGTGCGTGAGTTTTTTGCTAATTACTTGGCACTGCTTGATAAAGATTGCCCTAAAGGTGCATCGGCTGTAAACATGAACAAACTTGATATAGTCCCTGTGCAAGGACTTGGCATAGATATCTCAGAGCGAACATTGAATAGGTTCTTGTTTGGGACTGGAATATCAGATACTAGGGGAAATTCTTGAATTAGACCACCGACAAACATTGAATAGGTTCTTGTTTGGGACTATAATATCAGATACCAGGGGAAATTCTTGAATTAGAGCATCGACTGTTTATACAGATACAACAAAAGTTATGGTTAGCAAGAATACTGATAGATGGAGGGGAGCCTGCATGGCTACATAATCTACGCTAAAAGATATCTAAGTCATCCCTAAATTTTAGGGCCAAGTTCTAGTGGGCGATTGTAAGGCTGAGACTAATTCCAACAAGTGACGATAACCGCTTAAAACTCACTAGAACCATGATTGTTGCTGCTCTAATTGAGGGACTGACAGTGGATTTTGGCCACATTAGTTCTGATGAATTGTTCTTTCATCCTCACATAACTCAGATTGGACTGCCATTCCCATGCCTTATCACAGAATTGTGCAAGCAAACGAAGGTACCTTTGATTAACAGAGTCAATGATGAAATCCAGGCAACACATAAGTAGGATATTGAAAAGACGAGGGATGACTCAAAGTTTGAAATATGATTCAATAGGCCTCCAGCTCAGCAAACTCAGTCAGAGCCAGTTCCTAAATCAGTAGAGGGTCCTTTAGGTATGCCATTACCACTTGCTACGTCCATACCTCCTAATTCTATAGGTTCAGCTTCAATGCCCATGATGGAACTGCATATTCTGCATCAGTTCTGCGCCAATACTCAGAATACAGGCTGAACCAAGAAAATTTTGCAAAGTATGTACGAGCACAGAAAAGGTTTAAAAAGAAATTATCTATATGGGGGCAGATTTTAAACCCTTTTTTGAGAGAATTATGAAGAAATTGAACCAGCCTTTCAGAAATATCCAGCTATAAATGGATAACATGGAGGAGTATATCAATAAGAGGATGGATACCCTTTCTATTCCAGATTTTACAATATTGATTGAGGAAGTTAGAAAAATCCAGGCTGACGTTGATAGAATAAATCAACAACCACAACAACAGATATTTGATCCTGATCAGATTGCAAGCGATGAAGATGAAGGACTTGTTGATTTAATGAGGAGTCCAATTAAAGATAAGGGTAAAAAAGTAGTTAAAATAGATGAAAAATTTGAGAAAGCAAAGGGAGCAGAAATGAAAAGAAAACATGCAACCATGACACCAGAAAAACTAGAAAAATACCATATGAAGAAGGCGATAGAAAAGTCAAAGAAATTAGAGGAGAAGAGGAAAAAGAGAATGCAGGATGAAACTGCAGGTGTTTCTACAAGCTTTTCCCTAGTCAGGGGGCAAATTTCAGACACTGTTAGACAGGTAATACCTCCAATTTTAGAGGGAAAGATTTTGAGTGCCTCTACCACTATAGGGGCTAACATTGCACCCGGTGAGGATACTAAAGACTCACCATAATTCATCGATTCCTTAGATGAATAAGAGGCACTGCAAGTATTTCTATTCCCTTGTACATAAATTGTATGCATTAAGGACAAAGCATTATTTTTTGTAGGGGTGGGATGTGTTTGTACCATGGGGGGTTGTGTTGCCGATATTCTTTTTCTCCCATGTGCTATCTAGGAGAATTGATATGTCTAAGTTATTATTAAGTAGTTGGATTTTCATTTCTTATCTAGGATTAACTATAGGGTTGAAATTTTCTTTCCTCAAGACATGTTGTGTTGGTAATGTTGTTGCATGAAATAAAAGTTCCATTCTTGGTAGCACCTTTTTGTATATATATATATAGATGACAACTGATTGTGGCAAAATTGTGTTTTTCATTTTTGTATAGTTAATTCCTCTTACCAAGTGGTAAAGTGTTGTGTAACCATATATGTGATCTGGATCCCAAGAATTAGTAGGATAGAAACTAATTCAGTGCCTGTGTGGGTGAGTATTTGTGTAGTTCTAACATAAGTTTTACACCTAGAACTTCCTCGGTTCATTAGATGTTGTCGTGTGTTTTGACCCAATAAGAAAGGATAGTAGGCCTCCTTGTGTTGTTAGTCTACTTAGCCAAATGATTGACCCACCAAAAATATTGTGTTTCCTTTGTCAACCCTATTGAGTTGTGTTAGTGTTTTTCTACCCAAATAAGTTTGATTCACTCTCTAGGTGACAAGAATTTAGATTTGGCCCTAGTCCAATTATGGACATTATGCACTTTAACTTAGGCAAAATGCCTAAGTAGAGGGTGGATACTGCTGGATTGTTGGTAGCCTAAGAGGTTGAGTTGAAATTGATTTGAGGGGTAGCATCTGACCCTGGTTTAATTATCAATCTAAATAGATATTGTATACCTCAAATTTCTACATCAGTATAAGTTGAGGGTGGCTGATGTTGTGTTATTATCCTAAGAAAATCTAGGTTATGAAAAGAGCGCCGATGAATAATTGCAAATGAATAAAAGGTTATTTGGTTCTAATATATAGCTACCAAAAAGGGTAAAGAGAGTGAAGTCTTGTACTTTAAGTTACTTATCCAGATGAACAACCCTCACCAAGCCTAAACCCTCATTATTACCCTTAGCAAGTCCTACTTGATCTTGGCGAGTCAATTATGAGAGAACATTAGATGACAAGGGCAAGTTTATAGGCGTCTATTGTGTTGGTAACTTCTTTTTTGAGGGTGAGAAGCTTAATTTTTTCCATAATTTAACTGTGTGATGTTAGGTAGACTTCTTTGGCTGTGAGGGCATGTTGAGTTATATCTATTCTATTTATTTCTTTGGGGTGTTATATCTGTAGCTGAGAATATGCTGATTAGTAGTTAGTGCCAGTAGTAGATCTATGTGTGTTGAGATAGCATAACCAAATGGATAGTGGAATGATTGTATGATTGTGTTGGTTTTACTGTAAAATGCCCATCATGATGTTGTTCATATATGTATCCTGGTGTTGAGTTGCTTGAGGATAAGCAATTGCCTTAAGTTGAGGGTCTTGATGTTTTGGCTTTTGATGAAATATTTTAGGCTTTTTTCTTAGAATAATTGTGTGTTTTCAAGCAGCCATTGTTGTATTTAACATGGTATTTTAGTGTTTTCAGGATAAGAATTGAGAATGAAGAATAACATGGATAATCTGAGCCAAAAAAGGAAAGTGAGCAGCGATTGTTTATGCGATGGACTATCGATCTTGCGATGAACCATTAGTCTAAACCGTCGACCAAAAATAGAAGTAAAAGACTCTGGACATCCCACGATGGAATAGGCAACAGACCGTCGGCTATGCGATGAATCGTCAATCTGAATCGTCGCTAAGATACAGAATATACAATCACTGAAAGTCTTGTAATAGTCCAGGCGATGGGCCGTCGACCTTGCAAAAGACCATTGATCTAATCGTCACCCACAAGAAGAGAATGGAATCATTAGAGAACCAACGATGGTGTAGTTGATGGACTGTCGGACCTGCGATGAACCCTCGCTTGACTCATCTATCATAAAGTGGGAAATCTATGTTTGAATTTTAAAACCTCAGTTCTGGAATCATATAAATACAAAGTATTAGGGTATAGACCATATCTTTTGTCATTAGTTTCATACTTTCTCCTCTATTGAGAGTTGTGTAACTTTTTTTATTGAGATTAGAATTGAGATATTGAGATTCGACTATTAGTTTTTATATTTTCCACTGAAGATTGAGAAGGTGAATATTGTGACTTTTGTAAGTGCCCTCTAGAAGCTATTTATGAACATTAATATATCTTTGATTTCTTATATAGAGATGAGTAGCTAAACTCCCATAGCTTGGGTTATGGGGGCCTTGATGTAGAAAACTATTTTGGGGTTGTGAATTGGTTTGATTTTTAACATCAATTGAAACTGCATGAATCTTTCTTCATTATAATGACATCTCTTGGTTTCAAACTTGATAAGTGAGCCCATGAACTCCATTTGTCTGATAAGAAAGTGGATGTTGGGAAAAGAAGTGATTCACATGAACTCCATAGGTTTACCCTTTGAGTTAACGAGTTGATACCTTAACAGGATCAACCCTTATGAGAGTGTTATTGAATAATGCATAAATTCTTTGAGTTCGAGAGAATTAAAGGGTGAAAAACTCATTAGTTAGAATTCTAACATAAACTCACAACCCTAATTGTTCGAACATCTTGGTGAGCATAACCCTAGTTAATTTATACTCATTGAAATTACATCTATATTAACTCTCAGTAGCTATTGTGTGACACAAATATGAAAGAACAATGTTAATATTTCAAAACCCCCTTTATTTTAAAACCTTAGATCAACAGTCAAATAACAGTCACAATACTTAGTGAACACGATATTCCCTCTGGGATTCGACACCCAACCCAGTTTGGTTCTATATTTCACAGCGACCGCTTACTCTCTCATAAGAGAGGTGTAATTTGGGCGTATCAAATTCCCCTGAATAAATGGATTTAGAATTAAAATTGGTAATAACCTCAACCCACTTTATGAAATTATCTTTGAAACATGAGTATATGGATATTGTAATAAACTTTGGAACTATCACACAATATAAAAGGCTAATAGAATATCTATGGTTCTAAATTGAACCTTGGAGGTCATGTATTCCCCCAAGTTAATGTATAATTAACATTGAACCTCGGGGTTGTGGCCTCCATATGGATGAACAATTGGAGCTTGTGAGGTCATGGATTCCCTTAAGTGATAATAATTGGAATGGCATGTTGATAATAGCTTGCAAGTATAGTTGGTATGATGATACCAATGGGTTATTACTTAATGGATAATTATTGGTTCAATGAATGAGAATGTGTAAATTTTTAATTGGGCTTAAAGGGGGTTGTGTAGCTGAGTCGTGAAAGTGGAGGTCCCGAGATAATAATACTAAGAACCTAGATTTTCCAGCGAGAGGGTTGGTCTTGATGACCATGGGCTTGTATCACACTTTATATATTTGTATCCTATATTGGCAAAGGTTTATGGATTTCCTGACCTTCCTTGATTCCCTGGTTCGTGCGGATAATATACACTGGGACCCTTTCATTATAGTGAGAGCTGGAACCGTATAGCCCGTAGGTATAGATTACTGTTTGAGCTACACAATCCAGGTTAATGTTTTAACTGTCATGCTAAACCTTTTTCCCTATCCTAGTATATTATATATATATTTGTATATGATTGTGTGCATATGGTTTTGGAATGATTTTAGGCTGATTGGTCATGGTATTATTTTATTCTTTTTCTAAGTTATATGCTAGCACTCACCCCGCTAACCATCCTCGAATGATGTATCCCCATGCGATGTGGGGTCTAGAGATACTTTTGTTTCCTTGCACAGTGGTAGGTGATTTTTGGATTGTTGGTGAGTTAGCTTTGAAGTGGTGATCCTCCATTCTTCAAAAGGCACTAATTTTATGGTCTTGTCTTTACTTACGTCCTACACTATTTTTATGGGTTTTTGGCTATGGTCGGGGGCATATCCCAACTTTGGTTTATGATTGGTTTCTTAGAGGCTTTTGTGGATAGGATGATGGTGGATTTGGTATTGTGGATTCTCAGATCCTTTTTAATTGATTATCTATCTTGTTATATGTTCGGAACTCATTTCTATCTTGTTATATGTTTGAACTTATTTGCTACTAGCTATATTTTGTTATGGTTGGCTAGGTTAATGGGGGTGGTGTCTGGTCCTTGGCATACTCAAGATACCTGTCACAACTAGACCCTGGTTTGGGTCGTGACATCTCATAAACTCCTAGGATATTTACAAGGATATCAAGGCATATTGACCTTGTCAAAGCTGTCATCGAACATTCCTTGTAATTAGATACATCACAAGGAGGTCCAGATCATCGTATATTTGAAATTATTCTATTGACAAACCTTGAATAACAATGAAAATTCAAAGAGAAGAATCAATGAAATTTACATATTTGTACTCACATCTTGATAAACAGAATTACATTTTTACTTATTTTGTGATTGTAGTATATTTTTCATACTTGAGAAAATTGATTGAAAACAAATTGTATTTGTAAACATCTAAATTTTGTGGGACTCTACAAGACAAACTCAATTTATATTAGGATATTTCAGATGCTACTTTCCCCTAAACCTAACTCATGTATATATAAAGTGTAACATGTTTCTTCAAGAGGCATCCTGGATATTCTATAAACTTGTGGGATATTCAAAAAAGGATTATGTCATTAAATACCCTCTTTCTCATTGTCTATCCAATGTTCCTTGCAATCAAATATATTGCAAGGAGGTCAAAATCATTCAACTTTCAAGAAGTACTCTACTAATAGTCCTCAAGTATGGAAATAATTAAGAGGAAAGAATCAAAGGAATAAATATAATTATATGCACATTATTCATCAATAATTTTTTAGTTTTCTCATATTTTATTTGTGATTCTAGTCAATTTTTTTCACTTTAAAATTAATTGAAAATAAATTGAGACGTCCAATAAAACCAAATATTTCCTTTATCTCTTCTCTCGTAAATCTAATATGTAAATATAAATCCATAAAATTAGAAAGATTGAAGCTCAATTTTATTGATATTTTAAGTCTCATGATTGAGTTTGATGAAGTCTACACTCTGACAAGCCTGAAATAGGGGGCATTTGTGGACATCAAAATTTTGTGAGACTCTACCAAATGAGCCCAATTTATGTTGGAATTTTTTTAGGGTACCTTATCTTAAACCTTAGTTTATGCCTATATCAACGGTAACTATTTCTTTAAAGAGGTATCTTAAATATTTCATAAACTCCTAAAATATTCACAACGATATGAAAGAGTTAAATACGAATATGAAAGAACAAAGAAGTTAAGCATTTTGATGACACCTGATAATAATTTAAGCACAATTTAAAGTTGTCATGACACAAAAGTTGAGACGATGATAACACCTCTTCCAGCCCAACTGTGGTAGGTAAAACAAAATCTAAAACTCAATGATATTAATAATAAAATTCTAATTAAGGAAAAAATCATGAATAACGCAAAAATGTACTTCAAACTCTCGCAATGAAGTAAATAGGAACACTGATATTTGTAGTTTTGATGAGAAGCAGCTAAACAGCAAGGGACCATTCCCTGGATATGAAAGATACTGTACAGGTAACACGCGTAGTCTGTACAGTTTTTTCATCTTGTGTAACGAACTTCCAGTTGCTATTTTGTACTGATTAGGACAGTTGGTCTAATGAATTTCAACCCTAATTATCACTCAGCTATATAAGGAAATAGAAGCCTCTTCATCAAATAGTTTTTACCAATTTTAAAGAGTGAAGAGAGATAGTAAAAACTCTATTTCAATACTGCCCAAGCATTGGCCATGTTCTTATCTTTATAGTATGCTTAAAAAGTGAGTGAGTGTTCTTGAGTGCTGATTTGTAACTGAACTACTCATGCTATAAGAATAGTGTTTTCTCATTGAGAGTGTTGCTTAGGTAGAGTTAAGTAAGTTTGACACTGATTATAGCTAATTAGTAGAGAGGGTCCTTGGTAGAGTAATGAAGATGAGCTTGTAGTAGAGTTACTACTAGTGAAAGGAACCTACAATTAAGTTTAGTGAAGACAATAATTAAGATTTTGATTATAGTGTTTTTAGAGGTGCTTGTGAGGGCAACCCGTGTTTTTTCCCTTCCTAGGTTTCCATATAAAAATGATTTTGTCTTTACTCTTCCTGCACTGTTTCCTACCTCCTATTTTTTTTTGTATTCTTCCTGCGATTGGCATTGAGGGACCTGGTCCCTTACTGTGTGGTGTAACCCCAAAGGTTCCAACAATTAGTATCTAAGCCTGGTTACTCTAAAAGTTTCACACCTAGAGTATATTGGTTAGAATGGATACTCCACCTACTCTAGAAAAAGGGCAATCTATAACTAGACCACCAAGATTCAATGGACATTATTATGGGTGGTGGAAAACAAGGATGTTTGACTTCATCATGGTTGAGGATAGTGAACTAATGAACTTCATTCTTGATGGTCCTTATGTTTCTATAAAAGAAGTCAAAGAAGGGGATACGACAAGAATGGTTGTCAAAAGTAGGAGGGAGTTCAATGATGAAGACAGAAAGAAAATTGAAAAGAACTATAAGGTCAAGAAATTGTTGGTTTGTGGTTAGGGCTTGATGAATATAACAAGATTTTTGCCTGTGAAAATGCAAAAGAAATCTAGGATTGCTTGAGGAATGCTCATAAAGGTACTACTGATATGAACGATTCAAAAATAGACATGTTGATTACTCAGTATAAAACCTTCACCATAAAAGAAGAAGAAACTATCAAAGAAATACATACAAGATTCACTTCTATCACTAACGAGCTTCACTGCATAAGAGAAGTGATTCCAGTATATAAGCAAGTAAGAAAAATTCTTGGTGTCCTTCCAAATTCTTAGAAGAACAAAGTAGATTCTATAATTGAGGAAAGGAATATGAAGACCCTCACCATGGATGAATAGATTAGAAATCTAAAGACTTATGATCTCTAGAAGCAATAAGATCTAGAGATGAAAGAATTCAAAAGGGAAAGATCTCTGGCATTGAAGGCTTCAAAATATGACCTAAATGAAAATGACACTGATGTTGCCTACTGGAAAAAATAATTGCTAAAGTTATGTGGAAAAGTGTTCAGTTCCAAAGAAGTGGAAGCAACAGAAGAATAAGAGCCACTATGCAAGTTTATCACAAATGTGGAAGTTCTGATCACTTTATTAAGGATTGTCCTATGCACAAATTAAAATATCAGGAATATCTCAAGACTGGTGGTGATGAAGGAAAGAACAGGGAACAGTTCCCTATAAAATAAAGCATAAAGGCTGCAGTTGATTATGTAATAAGGCAAGATCTAGCAATATGGGGAGACTCTTCTAGTGAATCTGAGGAAGATGGGAAGTAGAAAGATGTTTTCCTACTGGAAGTAGAGGATGAGAAAGTAACCTTTTATTTCTTATTTGATTTTATGGAAAACACTAAGATAAAGAATAAAATAAGGTGTAACGCCCCAATTTGCTGAACTGGAATGCTACACGGTGTTCATGACCCCAAGGGACCACAAGCTAACCCATGACTGATATTTGTACCTGTACACTGCATAATATATGAATATAACTATGGAAACATGAACTGAAAGGCCATAATGTTCAATACTGAACATAATCTGAATAATAACAATGTCTGAACAAAGTGGTATCACAATACCAAAATAAAACTGAAATACTAAAGTTTGAATCTACTCTGCAATCTAGTTTGCTTATAGTTTGAAAGCCTCTACTATCTGAATAATCTGAATAAGGATTTGATGAGATATGTCCCTAATTAACTCCAACTAATAAACTAATCAATGAGAAGATAGAGAAATAATTATGTCCTCAAAGGATGAGGGCTGGTCTAATTGACTATGTCAATAGTCTTAAAACTGAATACTAATAACGTAAGATATGACAACTAATCTAACTGATATAACTATAATGATTGGCCTAACCGATGTAACTGATACTGAGCGACTGTATCTGACAGTCTAAATCTTCTAATAATGATTAAGAGTGACTACACTTGAGATTAGGCCTAGCTAATGGGTGATCTCTGGAACTGATATTGAGAATACTCAACTAAATCTGAGACTAAGACAAATCCTATCTAATGGGTGACCTCTTTAAGCACTGATACTAAATAAATTTATATTAGACCAAGCCTATCTAGCTAGTGGTCTATGAATCTGTGGAACTATCTTAATTCCTTACTGAGATTAATGACTGTATCTTACAATTTAAATTTCTGAGTTCTACTCTGAAGACTGACAGTCTAAATCTTCTAATAATGATTAAGATTAACTAAGCTTGAGATCAGGCCTAACTAACAGGTGATCTTTGGAACAGATATAGAGAATACTCAACTGAATCTGAGACTAAGATCAAGCCTATCTGATGGGTGACCTCTGTAAGTACTGATACTAAATAACTTTATATTAGACCAAGCCTATCTAGTGGGTGGTCTATGAATATGTGGAACTATCTGAGTTTCTTACTAAGATTGATGACTGTATCTGATAGTCCTGATTTCTGAGTTCTACTCTAAAGACTGATACTGAAACTGTAACTATGGGAGTTCTCACTTAACCGACATGCCTCGAGTCTGAACTAGTGGGGACAAACCTATAACCCCAGCTGGAAGGGTGTCAATATCGTACCATAGGTAAAGACCTCTCTGGTCAAGCCTATCTGACCGGTGACCCTCATAGGAAGTCAAGCCTAAGGCAGTATAATAATCAAGCCTCTCTGATGGGCGATAAGCTTTTTTCTGACGGGTGACTCCTGCATCCTGTGTTGGATATGTAGTTCTAGAGTTCAGGGATTTCTCCTAACGACTCTACCTCTCTAATGGGGAGCTTCCATCCCTGTACTCGCTTGGTGCTAGCTCATACTCCCAACTGAAAGACTCTAAAACAATTCTTAGAACTTGTACTTGATCTGAACTGAAGCTGTTACTGAGTTTCTTACTTGACTGAGCTGACTGAGTTTACTTGGTTCCATTATCTGATTGAATACTGCTGAATCTATTATCTGACTGAATGATACTAAGTTCTGAATTAATTTTTTAAATTCAACTGAGATCTGAGCTGAGTACTAAACTAAAGCTAGAATGATAACGATACTTAGATTACTGAGATTTCTTAAGTTCTATAACTATCTAAGAGTTCTGAATTCTATAACTGACTGAGTTCTACTGATCATAGCACGACTGAGATTGTCTTGAGACTGACTCAACTCTAGGCACATAGTTATATTTTTCAAGTACAAATACCTCCAAGACT
>NW_025842276.1:0-60571 GCF_002878395.1 Capsicum annuum
GAGTCCTCTACACTTAGCATGCATTCTTTTGAAAATTTAACCTAATGCTAAGACATTGTTTTACTTATGCATTCACCCCCATATACTCAGTACATTTCT
The DNA here is from genome assembly GCF_002878395.1 of Capsicum annuum. Lineage (NCBI taxonomy): Eukaryota > Viridiplantae > Streptophyta > Magnoliopsida > Solanales > Solanaceae > Capsicum > Capsicum annuum. Next base: position 100 of record NW_025842276.1, read on the forward strand.
GAAGCAATGATCCATATATACATCTATGTGCTACATTGTCTCATAGTATAGGTTCAGGTGCTCAGTTTCTGCAGCGTGAGTGATTTCAAGCATCCCCATCTATATCCCGATAGTTGGTGAGTCCTCATAGTTTAGGGACCCAGTCATTCATATTTTCTAGTTTATTAAAGTAGTTGATTCAGTATTTTTCAGTTAGTTTGATTCAACTGGGGGCTTGTCCCAGTGGCTCTCTAGTTAGTAGTAGTAGAGGCTTGTCAGAGTACTAGACATAGTTCAGATTTTCACTGGCTTGTCAGAGTACTAGACATAGTTCAGATTTTCACTATTTCTTTACCAGACTTTGAGTCTAATATTTTCAAATATTATTTTCAGATGATTTCAGCTTAGATCAGACAGAATTCCACATTATTAATATGTTCATATTTTTTTATTTATGAGCATCTAGATTTAGTAGAAGGCTTATAGGATTAGCTTGAGTTGACAGATGTTTTAGGATGCATTTTTAGCTAGGTTCTTTCCGCGTGAAATGAGAGAAGCTAAGGTAGAGAAGTTTTTGAACCTAAGGAAGGGCTCAATGACAGTGAAGATATACTGCCTTGAGTTAAAATAGTTGTCTAAGTATGCCCCTGATACGATGGCTGACCCAGGGTAAGTATAAGTAAATTTGTTACTGGAGTATTTGGTTTGGTATTTAAAGAGTGCAAGGACTACCATGCTTATTGGTGACATGGATATTGCTAGGTTGATGATTCATGCCTAACATATTAAGGTAGAATGTTGAAGGAAAGAGAGAGGGGAAATAAGAAGACTAGAACCTCTAAGTCGCCCAGTCCCTCCTCAAGGCGTATCATCCAATACCAGTGGCGATTAACGCCAGAATTGGTTTTATACTTTACCATCCTATCAAGAGCAGGAGAATTCACCAGATGTTATCACTGGTATGCTTTGTATCTTTCATGTTGATGTCTATGTGTTATTAGACCCTGGGTCAAATTTCTCTTATTTGACCTCACTAATTGCAGTAAATTTTGAAATAGGTCCTAAAAAGATCCCTAATCCCTTCTTGGTTATTACCCAGTGGGTGAGTCAGTCATTACTAAATAGATCTATAGAAAGTGTCCTATCACTGTCCTTCATAAGATTATGTTAGCAAATTTAATAGAGTTAGATATGGTCGAATTTGACCTTATTTTAGGTATGGATTGGCTCCATTCCTATTATGCATCCATAGATTGTCGCAACTGGGTGGTGAAGTTTTAGTTTCCAAATGAGCCAGTCTTTGAGTGGGAGGGTAATTCAGTGTCTCCCAAGAGTCATTTCATATCCTATATTAAAGACAGAAAGTTGATCTCAAAAGGGTGTATCGATCATCTAGTTTGAGTCAAAGTAACTAAGTCTAAGACTCTAATAGTTCAGTCAGTTCGTGTTGTCAATGAGTTTCCTAATATTTTTTCCCAAAGATTTGCTAGGGGTACCTCCCGATAGGGAAATAGAATTTGGTATTGACCTTCTTCTAAATACTCAACCCATCTCTATTCCTCCATATTGTATGGCTTCAGCAGAGCTTAAAAAGTTAAAAGAGCAACTTAAATACCTATTTGATAAAGGTTTCATAAGGCCTACTATCTCTCCATGGGGTGCTCCCGTCCTATTCATGTGAAAGAAAGTTGGTTCTTTGCGAATGTTCATTGACTATTGTCAACTAAATAAAGTCACAGTAAAAAACAAATATCCTTTTCCTAGGATTGATGAATTATTCGACTAACTCCAAGGTGCAAGTTATATCTCTAAGATAGAACTTAGATTTGACTATCATCATCTTAGAGTAAGGGAATGTGATATTCCAAAGACAGCTTTCAGAACCCGTTATGGTCATTTCGAGTTTCTGTTCATGTTCTTCAGATTGACAAATACCCAGGCAGCCTTCATAGACTTGATGAACAGAGTGTTCAAACAGTATTTGGACATGTTTGTCATAGTCTTTATTGATGATATTCTTGTCTAATCTTGTAGTGAGGATGATCATGCAGACCACCTTAAAACTATGTTGTAAACTTTTAGGGATCACCAGTTGTTTACCAAATTCAGCAAATGTGAATTTTGGCTAAGATCAGTAGCTTTCCTTGGTCATATTATTTCTAGTGATGGCATTAAAGTTGATCCGAAAAGACAAAAGCAGTAAGAGACTGGGCTATGCCTATCTCTCCATTAGACATCCAAAGTTTCTTGGGTTTATCTGGCTATTATAGACGTCTTATTGAAGGTTCTTCTTCTATTGCATCCCCTATGTATAGATTAACTTAGAAGAAAGTTAAGTTTTAGTGGTCAGATTCCCATGAGAAGAGTTTTTAAGAGTTGAAGACTCGACTCACTTCAGCCTAGTTTTAGAGATACCTGATGGTACAGATGGATTCATTATACATTGTGATGCCTCTAGAATCAGTCTAGGTTATTTTTTGATGCAGGGAGGTAAGGTTATAGCCTATAACTCTAGATAACTTAAGCCTTATGAAAAGAACTACCCTACCCATGATCCCGAGTTAGCTGCTGTGGTTTTTGCGTTGAAAATTTGGAGGCACTATCTTTGTGGGGTACATGTTGATGTGTTTATGGATCACTAAAACTTATAATATGTGTTCACTTAGAGGGAGTTCATTGTTCATCAGAGAAGGTGGTTAAAATTATAGAAGGATTATGATATGAGTGTATTATATTATTTGAGCAAGGCCAATGTATTGGTAGACACCCTTAGTAGGTTGGCTATGGGCAGTGTTGCTCATGTTGAGAATAGTAAGAGAGAATTAGTTCGAGAAGTTCACTGGTTAGATAGATTGTGTGTGAGGTCGGATGACTTAGCTGAAGGAAATATTTGGATTCAGAGTAGTTCAGAATCTTCTCTACTTTCTAAAGTAAAAGAGAAGCAAGATAAAGATCCTAGTTTGGTCAAACTAAAAGGTCAGTTAAAGACCAAAAGGTAGATGTTTTCTCCTAAGGGGGAGATGGTATGTTGAGATACTAGAGTATATTGTGTGTGCCATATGTTGATGATTTGAGGCAGTGGATTATGGAAGAAGCGTGGTGTGCGTTAATCCATTCATCTAGGAGCCACCAAGGTGTACCATAATTTGCGGGAAGTCTATTAGTGGAGTGGTATAAAGAAAGATATTGTAAAATTTGTAGCTAGGTGTGCAACTTCTCAACAGGTTAAGGTAGAGCACCAAAGACCTGGTGGCATATTGCAGGAGTTTGGTATTCCCACTTGGAAGTGAGAAGAGGTGAATATGGATTTTGTGACTGAATTACCCCATTCGTGTCATCAGCATAATTTGATTTAGGTTATTATAGACGGATTAACCAAATCATCCCATTTCTTGACAGTTCATACATCCTACTCAACTGAAGATTATCCTAAGCTATTATTAGAGAGTTGGTTAGATTGCATGGAGTTCCCTTGTTTATCATCTTAGATAGGGGTACTTAGTTTACCTCTCAGTTTTGGAAGGCCTTTCAGAAGAGTCTTGGTACCCAAGTTCATCTCAGCTAAGCATTTCATTCATAGATAGATGGTCAGGTAGAGAGGACTATTTAGACCTTAGAGGATATGTTGAGGTCATGTGTTTTTGATTTCAAAGGTAGTTGGGATGACTACTGGCCATTGATTGAGTTCGCTTACAATTATAGTTACCATTATAATATTTAGATGGCCTCGTTTGAGGCTCTGTATGGATGGAGATGTAGATCACCAGTCGGTTTGTTCGAAGTTAGTGATGCCTCTTTGATTGGGCCAGATATAGTGTTTGAAGCCATGGGGAAATTTTAGTTTATTCAAGAGAGATTGAAGGCATCTCAGAGTCATCAAAAATCTTATGCAGAGGTAAGAAGAAGAGATTTTATGTTTGAAGTAGATGATCTTGTGTACTTGAAAGTTTCACCCATTAAGGGGGCGAAAAGATTTGGCAAAAAAGGGAAGCTCAGTCCCCGATATGTTGGTCCCTATAGAATTTTTAGTCATTTGGGGAAGGCAACATATGAGCTTGAGCTACCCGAAGACTTATCATCAGTTCAACTAGTGTTTTATATATCCTTATTGAAGAAGTGCATGGATGATTCAGTGGTTGTAGTCCCTTTAGAAAGCACATATATTTAGAATAGTCTTTCATACAAAGAAGTTTTAGTAGAGATTCTTGATCACTAGATCCGCAGACTAAGGAACAAAGAAGTTCCCTTGGTCAAAGTTCTATGGCAAAATCAGTCCGTTGAGGGTGCTACTTGGGAAGTAGAAGTAGACATGTGTACACCTTTTCTCCACAAACTTAAAATCAGTTAGAGGTAACAATCTTAATTTTATTTTTTTTCTAGTCTCAGATTCATCCATATAGTTATCTTCATATAAATTCATGCATTCGCAGATTAGTTCAATCACTTAGTATGAGTTAGATTCAGTCATGCAATTTTGTTTCAGTTGTGCATGCTAGCATATAGCCTTAGTCCCTCAAAATCTTCAGTTTAACTAGTCTCATTCGAGGACGAATGTTCCTAAGGGGGAGATATTGTGATACTTCATACTTTTTCCTAGCTCAGTTTAGCTCCTAGTATGTCAATAAACAACTTCAAAAGTGTATAACTCTTGATACGAGTAGAATTTTCTAGCTCTAGACACACCAAACTGTAGATAGTTGAATTAGTTTTCCAAAGATACTAGTTTCGCCTTAATCCAATACTCGGTTGAGAAGTTATAGCTATTTCAGTGAAAAATAGTAGAGCACCGCAATAGCTCCGCACCGCGGTGAGGTGCAGAATTGCAATTGTCTAATTTCTAGTGAGGCACCATGATTAGCTCAAATCGCAGTGAATTCCAAACTCCCATTCATCCCTTTTCCAGTACTCACCGCAATTTACTTGTATCGCGTCAAAATTATCAATACAAAAGACACCACGTCGCGGTGGAGTGAAAAATGACACTCATCCTTTTACAGTGACGCAACACAATTATGCCTCGTCGTGCCAGAGGCCAAAATAGCACTCGTCCCTTTTTAGTAAGCCACTAAGATAAGCTGCGCGTTGCGCCGAGTATAAAAATTGGGATTTATAGTTTTGAGTTAATTTTTCCAAATGGCAATATAGTCATTTCCCAAGCCCCCAATTAATGTAAAACACAAGATTTAACCTATTCTAAGCATTATATGCTCACTTTTCATCAAATTACTCTCTAAAAAATCCTAGAACCTCAAAACTTAAACCCCAATAAATCAAAATTCCACTATTATTTTTCCAAGATAACCCAAAATTCAAGATTTTCAATTCAAGATATTCAACAAATCATCTTCAAAAGCACAAAAAGGAATTCAAGTTCAAGCTTCTTTATCAATTTCTTCATTTAAGGTATGTGGGGTTTTCAATATGGATAATTCTTTCATTCCTTTGCCCAAAATTAGTTTTAAATTTGATTTTTACATGAAATTATATAAATACCAGTTTAGGGTTTATACCCACTTATTACTATTTGAAGATTACGAGATTTTGAGAGATTTAGATGTTGAATTGCATGTCTACTTTCATATTTTTATGCATATTGCAGTAATTTCTAGATTTTGAATTGAATTATCAATATTTTCATTATCAAGCATGAAATTTATGATGATTTGACATGAATTTGATGCATGGGTTGTTAAGCCCTAGTTGAACATTGATTTTCAAGAATGACAATGCTTTAAGCATCCTCTAATTAGTTATTTTTCAGATTTTTTTTATAAAGATTTGATCTTTGATCCTCAGTTAAGATATGAAATCCACTTTATAATTTTATTACACTTTATAGAAAATAGATTAGCTTTGCTTATTGTTTGAAATAGATAGATGCATAATTGGTTTTCATTATAAGCCCTTATGCTAGTTTTAAAATGTGGATTCCCAACAAAGTGAGCATACAGATTAAAGGGAGTAGTATTTAACACCGAGTTGGGTATGTTCTCATTCCCTAGAACTATGAGCCAACGTATGTTATGATTTTCAAATTATTCATATTTCTATATGGATGATAGTTACAGATGTGATCACTTAGATTAGGTTATACTTCTTGGTAAGAGTATGACACCTCTCCCCAACGTGAGGTTTTCCCATACGGTAGCTAGAAATTGGACACTATAATAGCTTACATAGTGTATGTCGGTTAGAAGAACCTCCCTACAGCCTAATAAAAAAGACTACAGAAAAGAATAACAAAACAACTTTTAGAAACTAAGTGTAAAGGCTCACAGTTTTATTTAGAAATTGCTTTATATAAGACATTGACTATAATATTTTAGCTTTCAATTTATAGATATAAAAGTGTGATTCCTTTCTACCCTTAAATAGTATGAATTCAATATAGAATACAAGTATAACTTTTTGAACTAAGTGTTGTTACTCACTAGATTTATACAACGTACTTTATCACTCATGATCACAATTCTTAGTTTTCAGTTATTCAAGCTATTGTGAGTCATCTACACTTAGCATGCATTCTTTTGAAAATTTACACTAATGCTGAGATATTATTTTACTTATGCATTCACCCTTACATAATCAGTATATTCTAGAAGTACTGATCCATATATACGTCTATGTGCTACATTGTCTCATAATGTAGGTTTAGGTGCACAGTTTAAACGACATGAGTGATTCAAGTATCTCCATCTACATCTCAACAGTTGGTGAGTCCTCATAGTTGGGACCCAGTCATTAAAATTTTCTAGTTTATTAAAGTAGTTGATTTAGTATTTTTCAATTAGTTTGAGTCAGTTGGGGGCTTGTTCCAGTGGCTCTCTAGTTAGTAGTAGTAGAGGCTTGTCAGACTACTAGACATAGTTCAGATTTTCACTATTTCTTTACCAGACTTTAATTCTAATATTTTTAGATTTTATGTTCAGATGATTTTAGCTTAGATCAGATAGACTTCTGCATTGATATTTTGTTCATATTTCTTTATTTATGAGCATCCAGATTTAGTAGAAGGCTTACAGGGTTAGCTTGAGGCTACTCATAGTCTTGAGCACCGTATGTCATCTGGGGACTTATTTTTGGGAGGGTTACAATTTTAGTAACATAGCCAGGTTATAAGAGTCCTAAGGAGTTACACAAATCACGTTATGCAGAGTCTTGATCGTGGGTGTGAAGCACACTATATTTATGAGCAAGAGGCAACATGATGTTTTTGGGAAATTATCTCTTTGTTTTATGATCTATCATGCTTACAGTGTCTCTATCTGCTTTTAACTAATTCTCTTACATGATAGTTGAATATGCCTCCTCATCAAGCTAATACATACAGAAATAATAAGTAGCCTCTCTAACCCACTGACCCTCTGAATGAGAATGTATCCCAAGCTGAATTTTGGGCTGCCTTTCATGTGTTAGCCTAAGATGTGGCCACTAATGTTCCAAGCAACCATCAGGCGGTAGTCCTACTTTAGCATAATGGGGATTTAGCAGTACCTAGAATTTGTGACTTCATGAGAATGAATCCGCCTGAGTTCATTGGGTCAAAAGTAAGTGAGGACCCATAGCTTTACTTAGAGAAGATAAGAAAAATCACCCAGATTATGAATGTTACTGAGGAAGAAAGTGTAGAGTTAGAATCCTATAGGCTGAAGGATGTGGCGAATGATTGGGTGGTTGTGTGGAAGAATGGTAGAGGTGATAATTCAGCTTCTATGAGTTGACAGGTATTTCAGGATGCATTTCCAGATAGGTTCTTTCTGCATGAAATAAGAAAAGCTAAGGTAGAGGAGTTTGTGAACCTGAGGCAGGGTTCGATGATAGTAAAGGAGTACTATTTTAAGTTCAACCAGTTGTCTAAGTATGCCCCTGATATGATGGCTGACCCCAGGGCAAGTAAGAGTAAGTTTGTTACTGGGGTATCTAGTTTAGTAGTTAAAGAGTGTAGGACTGCAATACTTATTGGGTACATGGATCTTACTAGGTTAATGATTTATGCCCATCATATTAAGGTAGAAAAGTTGAAGGGAAGAGAGAGAGGAAATAAGAAGACTAGAATCGAGCAGTTTGAGTATGGCCAGACAAAGTTTGGAGAGGAAAATCATTTACAGTTTCATAATCATTCATCTATGCCAGTGTCATCTTCAGCCAGTGATCCCACCCCCATAGCTAGACAGGAGTAGTGGGGTAAGACTTCTATGTCCAGATCTTAGAATAGTATGAGTGGAAATCCAATTATCCTTCATGTGCTAAGTGTCGTAAGAATTATTTTGGTGAGTGTTTATTGGGATAGAAAGGTTATCATGGTTCGGGTCATGGAATTAAAGAGTGTCCACATTCTAAGTAGGGAAACAGAGATGCTCATCCCCAAACTCAGGCTACTAGCGCACCTGCTCATCTAAGTTGCCCAATCCCTCCTCAAGATGCCTCATCTAGTACCATGGTGGTTAGTGCTAGATTTGGTTTTATACCTTACAATCCCATCAAAAGTAGGAAAGTTTACCAGATATTGTCACTGGTATGCTTCGTGCCTTTCATCTTGATGTTTATGTGTTATTAGGCCCTAGGTTAAATTTCTCTTATGTGACCTCATTAGCTGTAGTAAATTTTGAAATAGGTCCTGAAAAGATCCCTAAGCCCTTCTTGGTTTCTATCCCAGTTGTTACTAAATAGATCTATAGAAAGTGTCCTATCACTGTCCTTCATAAGATCATGTTAGCAAATTTAATAGAGTTAGATATGGTCAAATTTGACCTTATTCTTGGTATGGATTGGATCCATTCCTATTATGCATCCATAGATTATCGCACCCGAGTAGTGAAGTTTTAATTTCCAGATGAGCCAGTTTTTGAGTGGGAAGGTAATTCAGTGTCTCCCAAGAGTCATTCATATCCTATATTAAAGCCAAAAAGTTGATCTCAAAAGGGTGTATCGATCATCTAGTTTGAGTCAAAGACACTAAGTCTAAGACTCTAATAGTTTAGTCAGTTTGTGTAGTCAATGAGTTTCCTTATATTTTTCCCAAAGATTTGCCAGGGGTACCTCTTGATAGGGAAATAGAATTTGGTATTGACCTTTTTCCAGATACTCAACCCATCTTCGTTCCTCCATATCGTATGGCTCCAGTCGAGCTTAAAGAGTTAAAAGAGCAGCTTAAAAACCTCTTAGATAAAGGTTTCATAAGGCCCGGTATCTCTCTATGTGGTGCTCCTATCCTATTCATGCGAAAGAAAGATGGTTGTTTACGAATGCACATTAACTATAATCAACTGAAAAAAGTCACAATCAAAAACAAATATCCTTTTCCTAGGATTGATGAATTATTCGACCAAATCCAAGGTGCAAGTTATTTCTCCAATATAGACCTTAGATTCATCTATTATCATCTTAGAGTAAGGGAATGTGATATTCCAAAGATAGCTTTCAGAACCCGTTATGGTCATTTCAAGTTTCTAGTCATGTCTTTTGGGCTGACAAATTCCCCAGCAACCTTTATAGACTTGATGAAAAGAGTGTTTAAACAAAATTTAGACATGTTGTCATAGTCTTTATCGATGATATTTTTATCTATTATCATAGTGAGGATGATCATGCAGACCATCTTAGAACTATGTTGCAAACTCTAAGGGATCACTAGTTGTTCACTAAATTCAGCAAATGTGGATTTTGGCTAAGATCAATAGCTTTCCTTGGTCATATTATTTCTATTGATGGCATTAGAGTTGATCCCCAAAAGACAAAAGCAGTAAGAAACTGGTCTACACCTATCTCTCTATCAGACATCCAAAGTTTCTTGGGTTTAGCTGGCTATATAGACATTTTGTTGAAGGTTTTTGTTCTATTGCATCCCCTATGTCTAGATTAAATTTAAAGAAAGTTAAGTTTCAGTGGTCAGATTCCTGTGAGAAGAATTTTTAGGAGTTAAAGACTCGACTCACTTCAGCCTAGTTTTAGACCTACTTAATGGTATAGATGGATTCATTGTACATTGTGATGCCTCTAAAATCGGTCTAGGTTATGTTTTGATGCAGAGAGGTAAGGTTATAGCCTATGCCTCTAGACAACTTAAGCCTCATGAAAAGAACTACCCTACCCATGATATCGAGTTAGCTACTATGGTTTTTGCGTTGAAAATTTAGAGGCACTATCTTTATGGGGTGCATGTTGATGTGTTTACGGATCGCTAAAGCTTGTAATATGTGTTCACTTAGAGGGATTTAAATATTTGTTAGAGAAGGTGGTTAGAATTATTGAAGAATTATGAAATAAGTGTGTTGTATCATCCGAGCAAGGCCAATGTGGTGGTAAACGTCCTTAGTATATTGTGTATGGGCAGTATTACTCATGTTGAGAATAATAAGAGAGAATTAGTTTGAGAAGTTCACTGGTTAGATAGATTGGGTGTGAGGTTGGTTCACTTAGATGAAGGAAACATTTGGATTCAGAGTAGTTCAGAATCTTCTCTAGTTTCTGAAGTAAAAGAGAAGCAAGATAAGGACCCTAGTTTGGTCAAACTGAAAGGTTCAGTTAAAGACCAAAAGGTAGAGGTTTTCTCCCAAGGGGGAGATGGTGTGTTGAGATTCTATAGTATATTATGTGTGCTATGTATTGATGATTTGAGGTAGTGGATTATGGAAGAAGCGTGGTACGCATTACTCCATTCATCTAGGAGCCACTAAGATGTACCACGATTTGCAAGAAGTCTATTAGTGGAGTGGTATGAAGAAAGATATTGTAGAATTTGTAGCCAGGTGTGCGACTTGTCAACAGGTTAAGGTACAGAACCAAAGTCCTGGTGGCACATTGCCGGAGTCTTGTATTACCACTAGGAAGTGGGAAGAGGTGAATATGGACTTTGTGACTAAATTACCCCATTCACATTGTCAGCCTGATTTGATTTGGGTTATTGTAGAGAAATTGACCAAATCAGCCCATTTCTTGCCAGTTCACATATCCTACACAACTGAAGATTATGTTAAGCTATATATCAGAGTGTTGGTTAGATTGCATGGAGTTCCTTTGTCCATCATCTCAGATAGGGGCACTCAGATTACCTCTCAGTTTTGGAAGGCCTTTTAGAAGGGTCTTGGTACCTAAGTTCATCTTAGCTCAGCGTTTCATTCACAAATAGATGGTCAGGTAGAGAGGACTATTTAGACCTTAGAGGATATGTTGAGGGAATGTATTATTGATTTCAAAGGCAGTTGGGATGACTGCCTGCCATTGATTGAGTTTACCTACAATAACAGTTACTATTCTAGTATTCAGATGGCCTCATTTGAGGCTCTGTATAGATGGAGATGTAGATCACCAGCCGGTTGGTTCGAAGTGGGTGAGGATGCTTTAATTGGGCCAGTTATGGTGTTTGAAGAAATGGAGAAAGTTCAGTTGATTTGAGAGAGATTGAAGGCAACTCAGAGTCGTTAGAAATTTTATGCAGACATAAGAAGAAGAGATCTTGAGTTTAAAGTAGATGATCTTGTGTACTTGCAAGTTTCACCCATGAAAAGGGTGAAGAGATTTGGTAGAAATGGGAAGCTCAGTCCCCGATATGTGCGTCCTTACAGAATTTTAAGTCATATGGGGAAGGTAACATATGGCTTGAGCTACCCGTAGACTTGTCATCAGTTCACCCCGTGCTCCATGTGTCTTTATTGTAGAAGTGAATGGATAATTATCTATTGTAGTCCTCTAGAAAGCACAGATATTTAGAATAGTCTTTCATATGAAGAAGTTCCGACAGAGATTATTGATCACCAGATCTGCGGACTAAGGAACAAAGAAGTTCCCTTGGTCAAAGTTCTGTGGCAAAATTAGTCCGTTGAGGGTGCTACTTGGGAAGAAGAAGCAGACATGCATAACAAGTTTCCTCAACTCTTCTCTACAAACTCAAAATCAGCCTGAGGTAACAATCTTCCTTAATTCAATTTTTTTTCCAGTCTTAGATTTATATAGTTATCATCATGTAAATTCATGTAATCGCAGATTAGTTCAGTGGCATAGTATGAGTTAGATTCAGTCATGCAGTTTTGTTTCAGTTGTGCATGCTAGTATATAGCCTCAGTCCCTTAGAATCTTCAATTTACCTAGTCTCATTCAAGGATGAATGTTCCCAAGGGGGAGATATTCTGATATCATATATTTTTTGCTAGCATAGTTTAACTCCTAGTATGTCAAGAGACAACTTCAAAAGTGTATAACTCTTGATACAAGCAGAATTTTCCAGCTCTAAAACAAGTATTCAATTCCTGTATCCCTAAGAAATCAAGAATTCAAGTTCCCAAATTTCAAGAATCTTCAAAACAGCATCAATATTGGTGTTTCTTTTTCAAGTTAGTGGTTTAAGGTATGTGGGGAATTAATTCATGGGTCCCTTTCACCCATGGAGCCCCAAAAACCTTTTCTTTCAATTAAAGAGTGAATTTTCTATCATTATGATATTTTATATGTTCAAGAAAGATTGAATTTCATGATTTCTCGGTGATTTTTATTCAATTCAACCCATGTAAGATCCCATGTAAGATTTTGAATTCCTCATGATATGAATTTAAGTTTCCCATACATTATTCAAGTGAAATCCATGATAGGTCCTAAACTCATGATTTTTAGCAACATTCTCATGTTTTAAATTCATGTTTTCCCCATGATTGATGAAATGCCTATGTCTTGAGTTGAACCATAATTCAATACTACAATTTGAGTTTAAATGTCATGTTTTAATGATCATTCAGTGCTGGTGGGTTATGAATACCCAATACATATGTGTTTTTACATGATTTCTATTTTCAAGTAATGAGTCAGTTAGACCATGATTTTTAATATTATATTTAGAACACCATGATTATGTTGAGCAATATCAGTTTATATGTTAATAATTACCTCAGAATCTGTATGTACTATTATTTTCACAATACTATGACATAAGCTTATTAGTTATCAGTTATCAGTGCATGCACCAATTACTATTTACGTTTCTTTCGGTTAGGAGTAAGATTTAGCACCGAGCAAACCCAGGGATGGGGGCTCACCTTCCAGTAGAGGGTGTGACCTTTATTGCAGTCCCAGAGTTCTAGAACTATGTAGACTACGTAGGTTTGAGATATCTTCCTACTAGTTGAGGGTTGATACATATCTTAAGAGATCACCTGCCAGTAGAGGTTCTACTCCTTTAGGATACCAGTTTAGTGATCACTACAATTCAGGTTCTATTCTGTTGACAAGAATAGAACAACCCTCCTTAACGTGGGTAAAACGTTAGATTCCATGATAGCTCACATAGTTTATGTCAGTTACATGATAGCTCCCACAGTCTTAGTATAATATTCAGTGTATTTTTAGTTCAAGTTTGACTGACCAAGTGTACAGATTCTCAGTTATTCAGTTATCATTTTTTTGTCTTTAAGTCTACAGATTATTTCAGAAATATGCTTATGCTTTGTCTTGTATTCTTACATATTATAGTTTTCATGCATTCATACTTTGTTATCTCATGTTGTTCAGTTAGTCCTTATCTCATATTTACAGTACCCCACAGTTCCAGTCTAATTATTCAGACTAAGTACTATTTAGTTTTACATGATCAATATTCATATATCCACTACTCAGCATACCGATTTTAGTTATCCCTAAATTTTTAGTTGTGCAGTTACACAGACATCAACCATCTAGTTAATCAGATCTACTTAGTACACTTTATGTTGGTTTTATATGTTTACTCGGTCGTGCTCATTATATTTGTATATTAAGATCTTTGAGTTAAGTTAGTTTGCACCACATAGTTTCAGACCCAGTATTAATAAGTCATCCCTAATACAACTTTTAAAAAATATTCAGCCTTACAAGAGAATTGCTTATAGCATTTATGTTTCTACTGCCCCTAGCTTACAAAATTATTTTTAGCTCATGATTTATGAATTTTCTATGATTTATTATTTTCACGTTTCATGATGTTTCAAATGTATATTTCAACAAATAACTTATATCCTCTATTTTATAGCATTTTTGAAATATTTCCATGATTTAGTGTAGTGTCCATTCAATCAGTACATTCCAATGTACTAACCACATATACACATTTATGGATATATCTTTCATAATGCAGGTACCACATATAGCTCTTACACCAGGGTCAGATAGTTTGCAGCTTTCAGCAAGCAGGTGATAAGTTCTCCTATTTCGATAACTCTAGACAGTTGTAGATCATGTACTATATTTTTGATTTTCCATATTTATTGATTAGTGCTAGTTGGAGGCATGTACTAGTTATCTATAGTTAGTATAGTAGAGGCTTTATAGATGTCAGTCAGAGTCAGTCATGTTATTTGAGTTTCGTTCTTCAGTTTTATCAAGATTTGAATTGTATTAGCATTAACTTTATTCAAACTTTTCATGATTATGCTTTTGCTCAGAAAATTAAGTTTTGTAGTATATTCTAAATCAGTTACTCAAGTATCATGCATGTTCATGACTAGCTTGGGATCACTTGTGGTTCCAAGAATCGTGTTACGCCTGGGGGTAGTCTTGGGTTATGAAAAATTTGGTATCAGAGCCCAAAGTTTAAGTGTCCTAGGTTGTCAATGAGACCATGTCTAGTAGATTCTTGCATAATGGTATGGGGACGTCTGCACTTTTCTTTGAGAGGCTACAAGGCATTTAAGAAATGTTTCCCTTCTTTTAAGTCTCAGATCGTACAGTAGAAGTGTTCTCTAAGGAACTTATGCAGATTCTCATGATAATCCATTCATTCCATATCTGCCTTATTCTTAAGGCTACTGAAATAGCCAACTTAAATTCTTACATATAGAGTTTTCTCAAAGAGTCCCTACAAATAGTTATGGGATTGGACGCAGGCTCAAAAGTATCCCATTAGTGCCCTTATTTTCTAAACTTTTAAAGTAATTATTTTTGTTCATGAAAAATCGTGCATTGAGATGAAGTTAGATGTGTTTTTAGATCCCTTCTCAAAATCCAAAGATAGCATATGACCTAGAGTTAGAAGTATGAACCCATAATTTTAGCAGCAGTAAAGCGGGATAGTGTTTATCTGTATTTAATAAATTATGTATTCATGGAGCTAGTTTTATGAAGGGTGAATAATTGGCTTAAAATAGTTTATACAAGAATTTATGATTGTTGACTCAAATTTATATGTTGTTGATGTAGGGTATGTTAGTGTAATGGTACTTCCCATGGTTTAGATATGATGTTAGTAGGCTATGGAGGAAGTTAGTATAGTTCACCGAAGGTTTAGGGATATCCATGTTAAGTGATAATATCTAAATTTGAATCTTTGAAGATTGAGCTAGTAGAAAGAAAAATTTAAGCTCTAGATGGTGTGAACTCATGGTATGGTGATACTCATGAATATTCTAAGTTAGTAAGTGTCCAATCTATTATATGATGAATATTGGGGCCATAACAAGTTGAGATTTGTATTCCAGAAGGAAATACTAGCACCGGGTCTTACGTTTTCAAGTTTAGTCTTTTAGGTTGAGTTTATTATTTATGGGTATTGATATATCTTGAACTATAGAGTACAGTGATTCCAATTCAATTTAGAGATTTTAAAGGGGTCCATAAACTTAGAATAACGGCTTAAAACTAAAGGGGAGATAGTAGAACAATTAACCAAGTTAGGCTCTCAGATTCTGGTAGCAATGCCAGTATGTTGTAGAACATCAATAGTGGTAGAAGATGCCCGACTCATTCTTATATCAGGGAAATTTTTTTTTACTTCAGTCCTCATAATATATACTCTTGTCTTACATGCCAGCTCTATGATCATAACTCATATCAATGCACTTTCCATGGAATCATGTACGCTTCTAGTTCCTAGTTTGAGGAGTTCCAATTCACTCAGCAGTATGAATAATGTTCTAGGAATTTATGAAATCTAAACTCAGATCATGCATCTCATGACTCATGTACTCATGCTTTTATAGTATGCTTAGTTCCCATAGCTCATAGTGCACTCTTAATGACTAATGACTAGTTTAGGGTTATTAGAAGTGTGTCTCAGAGGAGTTTTGGATTTTTCGGACATGGTTTAGGGCATGTTTGGGTGGCCAATGGTTTGGGTATTTGGGGAGGTCTCTTGTCCTGGTGTGACTTGAGACAACCGACATAGCCAGGCCCTGGTTCGGGTCGTATCATAAAAGAGAAATAACAAAAGTTTGTTGATAAATGGACCCAAAGGTACTTGTAGTGCCTAGGAGGCTTAGTCACTAAATTACCAAATTTACCATACTAGCCCCCAAGCCTACATTACAAGCCGAATAAATTCCTATAGTGATTCTAAGCCATCTATCCAAAAACACAAGGAAAAGAAAATAAGGGTATGCCTATGGTATTCTATGAACATTGATTGAAACTTCTTTTGTGAGTGTGCGTGTCTCATTATCGTTAATGCATTGACATGCATAGTCATATTGTGAGAGTGATCTTCTTTATTGTGACGGCACATGGGTTGTGTTTCTATCTACGCATCTATTCAGGTACTGTAATTTGCATATCCGCTTGATTGTTTGTTTCTAATATAATACCATAGCTTTATTCCTTTGTGTTGCATTGTTGGGATACATAGATCCACACAATTGGTTTTGAAAAGTAAAATTAAGAGGGGTGATGTTTTGAGCTGAAATTGAGTTGATTGTCGTAGGTACCTTAGGTTTCTCTTGGTTAAGCATCGTGTTGTGTTTTGTTATGTGTTTGTTGGGTGTTTGTTTCTTGAGGATATGCAAGTACTTAGGTTCATTTTGGTAGATATGATATATTTTTGTTTCTATTTTGCAGGAAGCTAGGTTTTAGAGATTTAAAGGAGAATAAAAGTTGTAGTTGCTGAAAAGACTCGATTTACGAAGTTGTAGTTGCTGAAAAGACTCGATTTATGAGCCTAGTTATGTGGCATAACTTATACTTACAACCATCGTAAGTGGCTTCGTTTGTTTTAGAGATGTCAAAGTTCAGAAAACCTGAAAGATGATTTTTGTCCTGATATTGACTAAGGGCTACTTACGTCTCGTAGGTACTAATTACGATGCTGTAAGTGCCAACATAAGTATCAGAAGTTGGAGGTTCAGAGAAGCTGAGTATTGAAAAGATTTTTGATACCTACGATGGGGTCACTTATGGGTCGTAGGTACCTCTTATATCCTATAAGTACCTTCGTAAGTGGACCTCTTGCAGTTTGAAGAGTATAGGTCACTTACGACACCCGCTTATGGAGCGTAAGTGCCACTTATGGATCGTAAGTGGACACCGACCCAGTTTTCCCTGTTTGTTTTGGTTAGGATTTTTATGGCTCTGATGTAAACTATAAATACCCTTTTGACATTTTTATATTAGTTTACGCACTCTTTACATTCACAAACATATATTGATTTCAAGATTCAACTTTTGAGCTTGGAATCCTTTGATCTTGGTTTTACGGTTGACCATTAATTTTAGATTATTGGTTTTGTTCTTAAATTATTGTGAGATTAATCTTATGCTTTCTTTATTGAATTCCATGGATATTTTCACAAGCATAAAGCAGCTAAACTACCTAACTAGGGTTGTAGGAACCCTGGTGTAATAACAAAGTAGAGGAAGTGCAACGTTGTTCTTGATCAATATTCTTGCATGTATTGTGGTCGTCTTTGATTTAATTATTTTCTTAATAGTGGCCAATGGTGTGAACCTACCTGTATTCACTACTTACTTCACAAGAGACGTAGGGATTAGGAAAATAAGATCGCGACAATAAATTGGGGCTACCAACCCTCATTTAATGTACCTTACACTCAAAAGGTAATAGTTAATCTGGGATCTAGGATAGGGGTTAGTAAGGGGACACTCTGAGATTGAAAAATTAAGTGTGGAATTCACTAAAGGCATTCAAAATACGGTTAGTGATACATAACTTATCAGATTCTGCATGCAAGATATTGGGATAGTTCAACGGAGCACGATAAATTTATGGAGTTAAAAAGTCAGGAGTAACACAATGCTAGTATTCATCTCGTATTGATTTCAACCAAACTAACCAAGACTTGTTACTTTTGATAATATTCTCACTAAACCCCCCATTTACTTTCCTGTATTTTTCTGGCTACTGTAATAGATTCGTGAGAGATATTTGATCTATTCCCAGTGGGTTCGACCCCAACCACTGTTGGGTTACTATATTTGACATTGACCTCATTATACTTCTTAGAGGTGTAGTTTTGGACGAAATCAACTATACCCTAGAAAAGGTATAACAAGAGTAATATTAGTACGGACAATGCATAATGATAAACATCATTGGTTGATCCAAATTAAATCACATCAATATCTTAAAAGAAACATGTAACTTCAGTGTTTATTTAGTTGAATAAATTTTGTTCCTTAATTCTCTACCTCTCTTAGTTTTTAATAACCTTACTAATGGTATGTCAGCTTTATCTATTCATGATCAACTCTAGTTACCACCTTCTTACCTTGTCATCAAGTCAGGCCTTATCCCAAAATTAAATATGAAGTCATCCCTACTTAGCTTCAATGGTTTCCTACTCTTAGCAACCCATAATTTAAGACTCTTACGTAACATTAAATCATGTTTCATATTCTGTTTATGCATTAACATTCTAGTAGTTAGAAGTTCATTTAAGGATACAAAAAAGAAATAGCAAGACAACACCCCATTTACCTAACTTTAACTATATCAACTAGTAGATTCATACCATAATCATGCCACAAGAACAATAATTAGCATCCTTCAACTAATTTATCTAAAAATATGAACACTTATCCTTTTTAACGATACCATAGAGTTTTGATCAAGTATAAGTCAAATAGACAACAACTCAAGTCAATGTCATGGCTAACATAAGACCAGTCAACAAACCATGACCCAACAACAATATGCTAACCCCATCTCAAATATGTTAGTAATTAGACAATTAAGAAATATGCCACTCATTTGCAATTTAACCTGGACCACCTAAGGATACCATTCGATCAACAGTCAACCATCAATATTATATCAATTAAGGAAGCCAATTATAAGAACTCAACATCATAATTATAACAAGTCCACAATAAACTCGGTCCACTCAAGATACCAAATATAGTATCAAGTAATAACTAAACCAAGTTCACTGTAAGACCCCGTGAAAATCCTAGTCCTTTTCAGTCTTATATTACATGCCATGAGGGTCCAATACTGAGACAATTTATCTAAGTGTTAAGACTTAGTCTTATTTTAGCCTCTCAACTAAGATGAATTTTATCCCAACCTTTCTGACCTTAGAATGTCGATTTCTAAATTAATTCATGATCAGGGTTATCTATAGGTCATCTCCGATGAATATTGGAATTTACGGACATCGTTTAAGGGATGTGTGGATGGCAAAAATAGTGAACCAATGAGATCAAGATGCATCGCATTGGTCATCACATCGTCACCATCAACGCGGTGCATCGGCAATCGCGTCGGCAATCGCGTCGACACCATTGATACGATGCATCATCTGCAGCATCGCTGGGCATATTTTATGTAATTAAGTCTGAGTCCAGAGGGATAGTTAAGTTATTTTCTCCACTTTTATTCAGCCAAAAACACGAAAACAAGGATTATAAAGGACAAAATTCACTGATCTTTTCACAAATTTTCTCAAGAGCAAAAACCTAGCTTCATCAATTTCAAGTCTAAGTTCCAAGAAATCCTTAACAAATTCACACGAATTCAACAATCAAGGTATGTTGGATGTTCATCCATGGGTCCCTTTCATCCATGGAGTCCAAGAACCCATTTTTAAAGTTCAAAGTTATAATTTTTACATGTTATTATGAATTTCATTCATGAAGCTTTATAAATGTCAATTTTCTATCATGGTCATAAGTGATTTTTGTTGAATTTTCCCTTATTTTATTTGAATGGTGATATTCACATGCTAAACTCGTAAATTATGTTTTAGTATAGAGATTTTGTTATGTTCACATGACTTGATTATCCGCACGCTGTAAACTCATGTCCCACAAGTGTTTGATAAAGTGCCTAAATGATTTCGGTTTTGAACAATGACTACTTATTACATGTTTACAATGAAATTACATGTTGATGATGAATTTCCTTCATGAAAACCTTATGAATTTTGATCACGTATCATGTTTCCAAGGGTTTTGATAGAAAGAGCTCTTACACATTTGAAAGTTGAGGTATGTTTATCTATCTATTGGTAATTTGATTTGAATTAATGATTTTACTTATTTTCACGTGGAATGCATTATAGCATGTTTTAAATATTGTGGTTTTCATACCATGTTCATGAGAATTCAGAATAAATCCTCAGTTTATGATTTTATCATGTGATCCTGCTATCTCATCATGCTTAAAAGTATTCCCATATTTAGATTCATGTCTCCCATGTGTTTGATGAAATGCTTAAAAGAGTGAGTTTTGAATCATGACTAATTATCATGCCATCAAAGTCTTAGTACGATCTTGTTATTATTGCTATCAAGTCTTGGGGGTGCTGAATACCCAAAATTAGTTGTTTATATAGTCTCCAGTCGAAATAGAGTGATTTCATAGTATCTCGAACAGTAGCATTCGGTTAGTTAATAGAATCAGTGTGAGTTCAGCCAAGCCTAGTGTAGTCTAGTGATCAGTTCCAGTATTGATTTAGTTGGGAGTAGGATTCAGCATCGAGCAAACCCAGGTATAGGGTATTCCTGCCAGTATAGGGTTTGACCTTTAGAAGTAATCCCTGAGTTATAAAATTACATAGCCAGCGTAGGTTGAGATATCTTTCTGCCAGATAAGGGTTAACATATCTTGTATGAGTTTTCCTGCTAGTGAGGGTTGACAAAATGTCTTTTTTCCAGTTATGGTGACTCACAGCTAGTGTTAGTACCCATGGCACAGTACTAACACCCTTCCGATTAGGGTTACAGGTTGGACCCCAATTATCTTATTTTAGGTATGTAGGTTAAATGATACCTCTCACAGCCTCAATTTTAGTTTTCAATTTTCAGTACAGAACTCATTTAAGTTCTACATGATCATGAATTAAAGTTATCAAGTATTCAGTTATCAGTTATTCAGATATAGATCTCAGTACTACAGTTTCAGACTATTTCAAATATATGATATACCCTTGGTCTTGCATGTTAGTATTTTTAGTTTCGCATGTACTCTCATACAATTACCTTATGTTATTCAACCAGTTATCATTACATGCACATGAAACTATTCCTATTAGCCTAACCTTATTTAGTATACTAGTACATTCAAAGTACTGATCGCATACTTGTTTCTTGCGCTATGATGTCTTATATCATAGGTCCATATGCTCGAATTCCCATCCATGCTTAGACATTTCTGTGGATCAGCAACAACATCAGGGGTGAGTCCTCATCCTTCGAGGACGAGTTACCTTATATTCAGTTATGTCAATAGTTCAATTTTTAGTCAGTTGGACTTAGTTGGGGGCTTGTCCCATCAACTCCACATTCAGTAAGATTAGAGGCTTTTAGACTAGTACAGATAGATGGTTAGTTTTCAGTTTTTATTATCAGTTGTTTTATCAGTATTGCCAGTACATTTTCAGACGTTTAAACCATGATTCAGTATTGTTTTTAGATACTAAAACCTTATGGCATTTTTAGATAATTTCCACATATGTTGTTTGTTAGTTTGACTCAGTGCTTACAACACGTACCATCTTATGGGTTAGCTTGGGGTCCCATGGGGCCATAAGCACCGTGTGATACCTAGGATGTACTCTCGGTACATTACGTACACTCAAGGAACCAAACATAATATTAGATATTACGTAACTCAATTTACTTAAGGAACAATCACACTCATCAATACCTTATATTGTCAAGCTAAGGGTCTTATGGTTGACCACTAGCTATGACCTATAAGAGATGAGCTCTTGTCCATGTACCATATTCCATACATCTAGTGCTTGCCAATCCTCTATCATCATTCTCGTGAAGATATCTAAATATGGGTACATCCCACAATAATAGATAAACATCACAACAATCATAACCATAATGATAAAAATAATCACATTTGTAAAACCGACAAGCTTTTAATATAATTTCATTGTTGTGATTAACACTTAGGATATAAACTAGTCATTCACTTTCCTTGAACATGATTTTGTAACAAGCATACAAATAAATATTTTAATATGTACACATAAATCAAGTTGGGTTTCAACTACATTAAACTATCACCTATAATGCATGTCATTGGGTGGGTGGCTTAGTCAGATTATACAACGTCTAAGGTATACTTCTACACCTTTGGCTTACACCGTAGTAAACCCAACCTTCCTCCTACACTAAAAATCTTATCAAGACTACCATTCCTCTGGTTACATAATTGATACCTCAGAATCTACCAACACCATTCAATTATAACTGGATGTTTATTAAGTTCTAATCCATCTATAAACATTTAAGAATGATTCACATCAAAATAATGCATATTAATTAGTTGGAATATTTTTATATCACAAACAACATCAAGCCAACATTTAAATCATCAGATTTTACCCTCTTTATCCACCCCGACAACATGCTCAAACTCCAAAGCATAAAATCTCCCATCAATCTACGTCATACCTATTATTTCTAACCTACGTCTAAACTACTTAGTTAAATCTAGACTATCTAGACGCCAAGATGCTCATACGGAGGCATGAACGTGAGCTTTTTACTCTATGATAGTGATTTATAACGTAAATTCTGCGAGAAAATCATAGTTTTTACCCCCATTTAAGCATATTTCTCTATGTCCATTGCCGTATGACTCTGAGGCACCCCTAGGGGGTTTATATAAGCTTCATTCATCATTTTTACAATTAAAGAGAAGAAAAATATTAAATAAATGGGGTATAGTTTCTACCTTTGGCATAATGATATAGCGCCTGACCAGCTGCTACCACGCCGCTGCAATAGCAAAAACATTCCTGCTATAGTGGGATGAGTTAGCCCAACTATAATTTCGAATTCCCAAATTTTAACCAAGTTATCCCATAATTGTTCGAGACCATATTTTCAAAATTTCTCATAATCCATTCCCATAGAAGAGGTGCCTTTTTATAGAAAGGAAATACGTAATTACAACAGATACCAATGTATCCATTGTTCATCCCCAAAATGGTAGGAGCAAAACAGCGTAAATCTCACTTGGGCCAACACTCTCTTTATGATTACATGATTGCAACACTCAAGTGGATCACTAAAACTTTATCATCCCGTCGTGCTAAATTTTTCAGCAGTACTTTATTACTACTCTGCTTTATTAGGAAACCTTCCTATATACAATTCGCATAAGCCTATTATGAGCAAAAAAATTTTTGAGTGCCCAAAATGTCTGGGAATCATCAATGTATTTGAATGAAAACAATTCAAAAACATAGTGGCTAATATTTTTTCCTTACCATGAGATGTTAGATGCCACTATAGCAGAAATTTTCCTGCCACAGCGGCACTGCTTGTCATGACCCGAGGCTACCCCCTAGTCATGACAATGGTGCTTATGATCACAAGTAACAATAAGCTAACCCATTAGAGGGTACCTGCTAAGAGCACTAAGTTAAACTGATAAAGAACAACATATGCGAAAACAACTAAGTAAGGCCATAAGGTTTAAAAATACTAAAATACTGATAAATCATAAATCTAAGCATCTGCAAAAACTGATAAAACAATTGATAAACTGACTAACTATCTAAATATCTGAAAAACCTCTAACTGACTGACTAGGGAGTTGATGGGACAAACCCCCCAACCAACACCAAACTAACTCAAATAGAGAAATACTAAAAATACTAAACAAAGATAAACTTGTCCTCGAAAGATGAGGACTTACCACTGCTACTACTGCTGAAGTGCTGAACTTACCTAAGCACGATCAAGAAATTGTGCGTCTGAACCTATGATATATGACATCATAGCGAGAAGAAAGTATATGGCCAGTACTTTGAATGTACTGGTAAATGAGATGACGTTAGGCTAAAATGTATAGGTTCATGTGCATAAAATACTGACTGACTGAATGTCATGAGATAATGACTAACTGACTAACATGAGATAACTGATGCATAATATATGTGAAATCTATAAAATTTAAGAATGCATGACCAAGAAAATAACATGTTCTAAAATAGTTTGTAACTACAATTCTGAAATCTGATAACTGAATAATTGATAAACTGTATGTTATGGTCAAGCCAAATGGAATAGTACTCTATACTGAATGTTGAACTGAGATTGTGGGAGGTATTATTTATTCCACATGCCCCATTCTAAGCTAATCAGTGTCCAACCTATAACCCTAGTTGGAAGAGTGTCATTATCGTGCCAGGGTACTAACACTGGCTATGTGGATCCAATAATTTGGTGTACTGAAAAACCAGGGTATTAAGACTAAACTGATGGGTGATCCCTGGGAGCAAGTCAAGCCTAAACTGACGGGTGACTTCTCATTGAAATTAATCCCAAGCTAATGGGTAAATCCTCTCATCCTATGCTGGCTATGTATTTTTGTAAAATAGGGATTGCTACTAATGACTCTGCGTAACAGACGGGGAAGCCGTCATCCCTGCATTTGCTTGGTACTAAATCCTACCCTTAACTGACCTGATACTTATTACTGGACTGATCTGAGTTTAAATGATTATGATAACTGACTGAACTGATAATGCTCAAGATATTTCTAAAATCATTTTGTAAATACTGAAACTATATAAACAGCTAAGTATCAGGTATTCATAACCCCCAACAGTGAAAATAAAAAATAATAAGAAACTATTTGAACTTTGGAAATCATAAAGGGGAGTCATTATTCAAAATTCATCACTTCCAAATGTCATTGAACACATGAGAGTCATAACTTGTGCATGGGAATGAGCAAGCATGCAAAACTATCATGGTTACAAGATTCAATTCATCACTTAGGGATTTGACATGAAAATTATGACATTGAAAACATCTGATGGCTCATCCCACTTGAAAACATACATATTCTAAATTTGAAAACAATTTATCAGGATGTTCATGGACATAATTCAACTAATCATATGAAAATTAATACTTTAAGTGTAAAATAGATTCTTGGACCCCATGGGTAAAAAGGGCCCATGGATAAACACCGCACACACCTTAATTGGTGAATTTCTGAAGGTTCTTGATGATTTTCTTAGAAATTAATATTGAATCCCCTGTTACTTTTGAAGAGGCTAGGGTTTGTTCTTGAGAGAGAATGCTTTATTTTGAGAGAATTTTGAGAATAAGATGAAAAATTATGCTTCTGGGACACTTAATCCCATGTTATGGACCAATTGAGTCAAGGGAAAAGACCCAAATGCCTTTTCAAAAATGAGAACAAAAGCTGGAAAATAAGGGGCGGGCGATGGGGCACCCACCACCAGACTAACCAACGCGTTGCGGGCTCTACCACGGGTATCCCTAGCAGTATACTAGATGGCGCACTGGGCTTATCCCAGTGCTGCTATAGTTTTGGTGATCCAAACACACCCTTACACTTATCCAAGAATTTTGAAACTCACCCAAGATGTACTATTGATAACCCCGATCATGAATCAACTTAAGAATTAACATTTGAGGTCAAGAAAATTGAAAATAAGTTCAACAAAATTTAAGGGGCTTTGGAAATGACTATGTCCTAATACTTAGTGAAATTTTCTATCTCTTGGACCCCTTTAACATGCAATAGTGAGCTTATATTGAGCTAAGATCTTACGGGGTCTTACAACATCTCCCCCTTGGGAATATTCATCCTCGAATGAGACTGATTAAGCTAAGAATACTGAGAAACTACGATTACATATTAAATATGCATAACTAAAAACATGGTTACATGACTGAGTCTGGAACATGATGAATAACGGAATTGTTTCACGAATAAATGAAATAACATGGAGATGATTATATGGCTGGAAATAAGAATAGAAAAGAGATAATCTAAGGAAAATTATTACCTTAAGTTGATTCTGAGTTTGTGGAGAAAAGATGAGGGTACTTGGTACGTATATATGCTTTTTCTTCCAAGTGGTTGCCTTAACAGATTGATTCCGCCAAAGAACCTTGACCAACGAATCCTCTTTGTTCCTTTGTCTATGAATCTGATGATCAAGGATCTTGACAAGAATTTCTTTATAAGCAAGGCTATCTTGAACGTCTATGCTTTCTAAAGGAACAACAACATCTGGATCACCAATACACTTTTTCAATAAGGAAACATGGAACACTGGAAGTACTGATGCAAAATCTGTAGGCAACTCAAGCTCATACCCTACCTTCCTATGTAGACTCAAGACTAAGTAAGGTCCAACATATTAGGGGCTGAGTTTCCATTTCTTGTATAATCTCTTTACTTCCTTAATGGGAGAGATTTTTAAATAAACCAAATCACCAACCGTGAACTCAAGATCTCTTCTCCTCATATCTGAGTAGGATTTCTGTCAGCTTTAGGCTATCTAAAACCTCTCCATGATTATCTTAACTTTCTCCAATGCATCAAATACTAAATCAGGCCCTATCAGAGAAGTTTCACCTTCCTAAAACCAACCAATAGGATATCTACATCTCCTCTAATAGAGAGCCTCAAATTAATTCATATGAATATTGGAGTGATAACTATTATTGTAGGCAAACTCAATCAATGGAAAATAATCATCCCAACTACCCTTGAAATCAATAACACATTCTTTAATATGCCCTTTAGGGTCTTAATGGTCCTTTCTGCTTGACAATCTATCTAAGGATAAAAAGCTATACTGAGATGTACTTGGGTACCAAGAACCTTATAAAAAGCTTTCCAAAAGAAAGAGGTAAACCGAGTACATCTATCTGAAATGATAGACAATGGGACTCCATGCAACCTAACCAACTCTCGAAGATAGAGCTTGACATAATCCTCTTTAGAATAGGAATTATGAATTGTAAAGAAATGGGATGATTTGGTCATTCTGTCTACAATGACCCATATCAAATTATGCTGACGATGCGTATGAGGCAGGCCTGTCACAAAATCTATGTTCATCTCTTCCCACTTCCAAGTAAGGACACTAAATTCTTACATTGTGCCTATAGGTCTATGGTGCTCAACCTTAACTTGCTGATAATTAGGACACTTAGCTACAAACTCCATGATATCCCTCTTCATACCACTCCACCAATACATTTCCAGTAAATCACGCTATATCTTAGTGGCTCCTGGATGAATAGAGTAACGTGCACTATGCACTTCTGCTAAGATCTACTAACTCAACCCATCAATACACAACACACATAATCTACCCTAACATCACAACACACCATATCCTAATTGGGAGAAAACCTCCACTTTTTGATCTTCAACTGATTCTTTCAACTTAACCAAACTAGAATACCTATCTTGTTTTTCTTTCACTTCAATAATCAAAGAAGATTCTAAACTATTCTGAACCCATACACTAACCTTAGCTGAATCAACCAACCAAACACCTACTCTAGAAAGTTAATGATCCTCCTGGACTAACTTTTTCTTATCATTCTAACCTTGAGAAACACTACCCTTAGATAATCAACTAAGGGCGTCTGCCACTACGTTGGCCTTTCCCTGATATTACAATCACTCATATCATAATTTTTCAACAATTCTAACTATCTTCTCTGAAAAAGATTCAAAATTTTTTGCAAGAACTTATAATGCAAGATTTTGTGATCCGTGAACACCTCAACACGAACCCCATGCAAATAGTGCCTCCAAATTTTAAAGGCAAAAAACAATAGCTACTTATTCAAGATCATGAGTAGGGTAATTCTTTTCATGGGGTTTAAGCTGTCTAGTGGTATTGGCTATGACCTTACCTCTCTGCATCAACACATAACCATGCCCAACTCTTGAAGCATCACAGTAAACAACAAACCCCTCTAAACCATTAGGAAACATCAAAACTGAGGCTGAGGTAAGTCAAATTTTCAACTCCTAAAAATTTTTCTCACATGAATCTGTCCACTGAAACTTGACTTTCTTCTGAGTCAATCGAGACATGGGGGATGCAATAGATAAAAAACCTTTAAAAAATCATTGGTAATAGCCAGCTAAACCTAAGATACTCCTGATATCTAACAGTGAGATGGGCCTAGGCAAGTTTCTCACTACTATGGTGTTTTGAGCGTCAAATATAATGCCATCACCAGATATTATATGGCTAAAGAAAGCTAATGATCTTATCCAAAACTCGCACTTATAGAATTTGGTGGACAACTGATAGGCTCTAAGCGTCTGTAATACAATTCTGAGATGGTCTACATGATTATTTTCACTACAAGGGTAGATAAGTATATCATCAATGAAGACTATGACGAACATGTTTAAGTACTGCTTGAACACCCTATTCATCATGTCCATGAAAACTACAAGGGAATTCGTTAGTCCAAAAGACAACTAGAAATTTAAAGTGACCATACCGAGTTTGGAAAACTATTTTTGGAATGGTACATTCTCTGACTCTGAGCGGATGATAGCCGGATTTAAGGTCTATCTAAGAGAAATAAATGGCACCCTAAAGTTGATTGAACAAGTCATCAATCCTGGGGAGTAGATATTTATTCTTAATTGTGACTTTGTTAATTAATGACAATCGATGCACTGAGAGAAGCTTTTTTTCTTATGCATGAAAAGAACTGGAGCACCCCATGGGGAAATACTGGGCCTAATGAATTCCTTATCTAAGAGATATTTCAACTAATCTTTCAACTCCCTAAGATCATATAGAGACATTCTGTAAGGCAGAATAGAGATAGGCTAGGTATCTAGAATGAAGTCTATTCTGAAGTCAATTTCTCTTTTAGGAGGAACTCCGTAAAGATCTTAAGGGAATACATCTGGAAACACCATTACTAATGAAACTAACTCAAGACTGGGAGTCTTAAAACTAGAGTCTCTAACTCGGACTATATGGTAAACACACCCCTTAGATATTATCTTTCTCGCTCTAAGATATGATATAATTTGACACCTAAGTGCTGGAGTACTACCCTTCCATTCTATAACTGGTTTATCTAAAAATAGAAATAGAACAACTTTATTTCTATAGTCAACTAAAGCATAGCATGAGTGGAGCTAATCTATGCTGAGAATGACATCAAAATCGATCATCTTTAACTCTACACGATTTACTAAAGTGATTTCCTGGGATATTGTGATTGGACAGTTCCTATATACCTACTTGGCTATAATAGAGACACTGACTAGGGTAGACACTAAGAAGGGTTCTACTAAAGTCTTGGGAATGACGCCAAAATTAATAGTTATATAGGGGTTTATATAAGAAAGTGAAGCTTGGGGTCTAATAAAACATAAACATGAAGGTGAAAGACCTGTAACATACCCTTGACCACATTAGGAGAACTGTCTTGATCTTGTTCTGACTGAAGTGCATACAATCTGTTCTAATGCTGACCACTGGTAGCATTAGAAGTGGTGCCCTGCTGATTCGGGCAACCTTCTAGAGCTGATGATATATTGAACTGGCCCTGCTGGCACAAATCTCTACCTTTCTAAGAAATGAATTAGCATTCTAGAATTTTGTAGCCTGGCTTACCACAACCAAAATATACATCACTTATATCTCTATACTCACCTTGATGATTTCTACCATATTTCTGGCAAAATAGGTTAGTACGACTACTGTTCACACTAACCTGGGGCTTACGGCCTGACAACCTATCCCAACTATCATTCCTAAACTCTGGTACTAGCATACTAGAAGAAGACGGAGCTGGGGCTAAGAATTTTTGAAGGAGTTGAGAACGGTTACCACCCTCTAACTTTGGCTCAGAGAAATTAAAGCTATCTGTTCTGGCCCTCTTATTGTACCTTTCTTTCTCTCTCTTTTTAAGTTTCTGCTCTTCAATCTTTTAAGCATAGACTATAAGCCTAGATATGTCTATCTCCTTAATCAACATAGTGGTCCTACACTCCTTGACCACACTATCAGCTACACCAAAAACAAACTTACTCATTCTAGACCTATTATCAGATACCACATGAGGAGCATACCTCGCCAATTGAGTAAACTTAAAGTGATTAATCCTTCATACTCATACTACCCTACTTCAAATTAATAAACTCCAGAACCTTAGCTTCACTTAACTTTAAAGGAAAGAAACTATCTAAAAAGGCTGTAACAAACTTTTCCCACTCTACAGGCCCTGCATCTGCATCTCTAAAATCCTTTCACTACTTAAACCAGGTGTGAGCTATGTACTACATTTGGAAAGTAGACAACTTTGCACTCTCACTAGACGTTGCACTAATAATATTAGTCACCTTCTGAACCATATCATGAAATTCCTGCAGATCCTCCTCAGTATTGGATCCCAAAAACAAAGAAGGGTTCATTTGGACAAAGTCCCGAATTCTAGCAGCAGTTATGTTGGCAATTGGATTGGTTGGGAAGCAACTTGTTAATTACTCTAAGTTGCTATTGAGTAAGATAAGGTAGTGAATGCTGCTCTAAATTTGGCATGAAGGACATGCTCATTCAGGGGATCTTTTTGAATAGAAGGAGGTGCAGGATGATTTCCATTCCTTCTTTCATTAGTCTTTATGGGAGGCATTTTCTAAAAATGTAAGAAAGACTAAAATAGAAAGAGAGTTTAAATAGAGCTCATGATCATTTGCACGACATAAATACTAAAAGAAGGGAAATTTTTCCTAAAACATCTTGTAGCCTCCTGTCCATTAGTGTGGCACGCTTCACATCCATGCACA
Source organism: Capsicum annuum (assembly GCF_002878395.1). Taxonomy (NCBI): domain Eukaryota; kingdom Viridiplantae; phylum Streptophyta; class Magnoliopsida; order Solanales; family Solanaceae; genus Capsicum; species Capsicum annuum. Next base: position 30,845 of record NW_025842276.1, read on the forward strand.
AGACTCTACTCAATGCAGTTTTTCAAACTCCCTAGGACACTGTAAAACCTTAGGCTCTGATACCAAGTTTTGTCTTAACTCGAGGCTACCTCAGTCGCAGCAACGATGCTTAGGATCACAAGTGATCGCAAGCTAACCCATAAGATGGTACCTATTGTGAGCATTAAGTGAAACCAATAATAAACAACATATACAAAAACAACTGAGTAAGTCCATAAGGTTTAAAAATGCTGAAATGCTTATAAATCATAAATCTGAGCATCTAAGATGACTGATAAAACAACTGATAAACTGAATAACTAGCTAAATGTCTGAAAAACGTCTAACTGACTGACTAGGGAGTGATCTTGGGTATATATATACGCCTAAGCACTATAATTTATCCATATTTTATCTATGTTTAGAGAACAAAGTGCCTAGTTTCTTATGTTTTTACTCTACTTCTATGTAATTGAGCTAATCAATGTGATTAGCATGATTTTAGATATTAATGAGGTAGATGAAGACATTGTGGGACTATGGAATATGGATGGCATATGACACAAGAGAGAGTAGCAACCTCGACTAAATGTAGTGCCTAGCAACTACAATCTGGAGCAAATATGGTGCCTAAAAACTATGTCCAAGAATAGTTTGTCATTTATAATTAGTTCAGGGACCTAGAAGGCAATTATGAGAGAAGAGATTATTAAAAGGCGTAATGCTGAATTTTTATTCATTACAAAAATTATTCTGTAGTTTTTGAAAGGAGTGTGGTGGCTTAGCTTAAGGAGAGAGAGAAACGTTTTTCTTTCTTGTTTTCAACATTCGCACACTAAGATCATCTTCTAGTTTTTGGTATGATGAATATATTTATGATTCTTTTCATTTTATTCATGAGTAGTTAAGTTTATTAGTTAGTTGATTTTTAGTCAAGTTTCCTTATTTTACGTTTATTTTTTGTTTTTGTTTGTTATAGGCTCATTGTTGTTTATGCCACAAACCATAAGTTCAGAAGAACCATTATTACCCTTCAATCTTGAACCTCATCTCATCGAAAGAATGGCTAACCAACAGGAAGATGAAAGATTAGCCGCTTTGGCTAATGCTCAATTAAACCTCCAAAATGCTAATAACCCTGATCAGGAACCTAATCCAGATAAAGAGGACCTTGGAGACAATGATTTGTTGGGGCCAGTTAATCGAAGGCGTGAAGAGGATATAACTGCACCATTGAACATAAATGTGAACAGAAATCGTCCTTTCAGAGCAAGACCTGAATGCCAAGATATGCATTTTAATCTGGATGATGATAATGATGACTTGGATGGAGCTGGTGCAACAGGGGCTATTATTCCTCCACCCTTAGCATCCAGAGCTAAGTTTAATATTACAAGCACTATGATCCAACTGTTGCAACTCAAAAGGTTATTTGGTGGACTTACAGGCGACGACCTGAATATGTATTTGGTTAATTTTGTATCAACATGCAAGTCGTTTGACAACCCAGGGGTTGAAAAAAATGCAATTCGACTGCGCCTATTTTCATTTTCTCTATCTCGAGAGGCCACTCTATGGTTAAGTAGGCTAACTCCCGACTCTATTACCAATTGGAGGCAACTGAAAAATGCTTTCCTATAAAGATTCTTTCCGCTATACAAGAGAGCACAATTGAGAGATGAGATAAGCAATTTCTGATAGCTTCTAACTGAAGCTCTCCACGAGACTTGGGAGAGGTTCAAGAAGAAGCTTATGCGCTGCCCAAATCATCAGATGACAAATGTCCACTTGATGGAGATATTATATCGGGCCTTGAATTTGGTTACCAAGCCAATGGTAAATAATGCTGCGGGTGGATCATTCATGGACCTCTCTTTTATTGAACCTATTAAGATGATTGATCGGATGACAAAGCAGATTAGAGCTTGGCATACCAGGGATTCTGAGGTAGCAAGCTCTACTATATCTATTGGCATGACTACAGAACAGAGGTGAAGAGAAGAAGAGCGTGACCAGGACATGGCTCACATGAAGATGCAAATGGATCTTCTCACTAAGTATTTATTATCGGGAAAGATAGATAAGGTTAAAGCTATAGCATCACAGGGAAGGGCTGATTCTGATCCTAAGAAAGAAGCCAATTACTTGAACAATCAGATGGGTTTCTGAGGTAGTGGCTAAGGAAACCAAGGTTGGAACCATCAAGAAGATTAGAAGAATAAAAGTGACAGAAGTTGACTGTATGTACCTTCTGGAAGCCGTGATAATGCTGCGACCAGTTCAGGCAAAATATCCATGGAGCACATGATGGAGAAACTATTAAAGGGAGTTAAAGCGATAAATTTTGGGGTGACTACTGTAAAGAGTGACATATCTTCTATGAGTCAACTAGTAAATTCACACTCAGTTGCTATTAAACAATTGGAGTAGCAGATGAGCCAATTATCCACAGCATTCAACCAAAGATAGAATGGTACCCTACCAAGTGATATAGTTCAAAATCTGAGGATAGATGGATCGTGCATGGCCATAACCACTAGGAGCGGTAAAATGTTATCTAGTCCAGGATTGGGAGCATCCTCTTATACTGATGAAGTCAAAATGGATTGGGAGATAGTTGATGAATCTTCAGTGGTGCCTGTGGAGTTGGGAAGTTTGAAAAAGGAGAGTGTGGAAGTGGAAAAACTACCTAAGCCAAAGCATATTAGTGATGTGGAGCAAGGCATAATAAAGGAGGTAAAAGTTGCTCCAACTGAAATTCCAAGGCCACCACCCCTATTTCCTTAATGATTAAAGAAGAAAGAAGATGATGGCAAGTTTAGCAAATTCATGGCTATGTTAAAGCAGTTGACAGTGAATGTGACCTTAGTTGAAGCACTGGAACAGATGCCTGGATATGCGAAGTTTATGAAAGATCTATTGACGAAGAAAAGGACCATGACCTATGAAACGGTAGACAATCTTCATCATTGTAGTGCTATTGTTACAAGATCTATTACCCAGAAAAAAGCTGATCCAGGAGCATTTACTATTCCATGTACGATTGGATTGCTAAAGTTTGAAAAGGCCCTTTGTGATCTTGGGGCAAGTATCAATCTTATGCCATTGACAGTTTTCAAGAAACTGGGTTTAGAAGATCCTACGCCCACCAATATGCGGCTTCTAATGGTGGATAGATCAGTAAAAAGACCGATTGGGATTCTACATGATGTACTTATAAAAGTTGCTAATTTGATATTTCCTTCTGACTTTGTAATTCTTGATTGCAACGTAAATTTTGAAGTACCCATAATTTTGGGTAGGACATTTTTAGCAACTGGGAGAGTGTTAGTTGACATAGAGCTGAATGAGCTAAAATTTAGGCTCAATGAGAAAGAAGTTAGTTTTGAAGTATGTCGATCTATGAAACAACAAAAGAAGATGAGTGTCTTCTCGATTGTTGATGTATTCTATGAAGATGAGCGAGATGTACTAGTTAGGGATAGGTCTGTTGTGGAAACCATAGCTGGTTTGGTTGAACTTGTAAGCAAGGATATGGGTAATTTCAAAGTGGTTGGACTAGGAATAAAGCATTTTCTTGATCCAACAAATAAGATACAAATGGTATCATCGATGTATTTTGATGAAGTCTGAGTAGTCAAGATAATTGAGTCATGCCACGACGTTAAATTAGGCGCTACATGGGAGGAAACCCATGATTTTATTTTCACTTTATAATGTGAAACAAAAATGTAAAAAGAAGAGTCGAGCCATGACCAAAACTATGTCGCTTGGTGGGAGGCAACCCATCTTTCTAATCGTTTTTTTAGTTTTTGATTAAGTGTAGGTGAATGAAGTACTAAGGAGAAGATTAGTACCAATTTTGATTTGAAAGTGAACCATGTCAAGGGTGGTAAGTTTAGGAGTGATGGGAACATTACAGGTAAGTTGGAGTGGTTAAATATGTAAGGCTCAAGTATGATTCGCATTAGAGTCGCGCCTCGAATTATGTAAATCCGACCCAAAAGTTTCATGGTGAGACTTTATTTTGTGACTTTCAATGACGTCTGTGGTGGTAGCGTAGGGATCGGGCCGATAGTGCACCGCGGTATGGACCTTTCCAACCAAAAGTGTACCGCACATCTTAAGATATGTGCAGCAATGTAAATCTCCTATGCTCACTACCTCACTTAGGCGATAGGTTAGGCACCACCTATGTCAACATAGGCAATAGCTTAGGCGCCGCCTATGTCAACATAGGTGATAGGTTAGGTGCAACTTATACCATTGCCTATGCTTACTGCCTCACTTAGGCGATGGGTTAGGTGCCGCCTACTTATGCTTAGGAGATTCCATGGGCACCGCCTATCAGTGTAAGTTTACCTAATAATCTATTTTTTATTGGATCAACTCGACCCAAATCTCACTCTTTAATAAAATCCACACCATTGATGCCCAAAGTCATCCTTAGTTCACTCCTAACCTGCATAAGATTGCTCTCACCATTGTCTTTGTCTTTCAGTATTAACTATCTCAAGAATTTCCTTTCTTTCACCAAACTTTCATCTTCAAGGTAAGTTTTACTTTCTTAATCATTAGTTATTATGACTCTATATTATAGCTAAGTGATTTATTAAGGATTATGAATTAAATTCTTGCCATGGTGATGTTGTGAAAGTGATGGCGTTTTGTATATCTTGATATGGTTGAAAGTGTAGAGCATGATTCTATTCAAAAAGTGCTTCTTTGAAATAGAACTGGGGGAATTAAAGTGAATGAATTATGTTGTGACTAATGTTGATGCACCATGTCAAAGTGTATGTCGGTGAAGTCTGAGTACCCGATAAAAACACTTAATTAGTTTATACAAACAAATTAAGTATGGGGTGGTGACTTCACCATCTCCATCTTAATTGAAGTTAAATTGATTATATGTGACTGACATGGATAATATGGGAGATGTGATGAGTACTGGAAAAATGGTTCCAATGATGATCTCCATACAGGTGGCATGACTCCTAATATGGATGAGAAGTACTCCTAGCCAGGTTTTTAATTTGTTATTTTCACCGGGGACAGTGCTGAGCTTAAGTGTGGGGTGGCTGGGTACTTTTCTATTTGTTTTGTAAAAAAATAGGACCTTCTCCTTAGTATACTTCTAGATAAGATTAGTTATTTTGTTCATTTTGTTAGTTATTTAGTCATAATTAGGTGCTTTTCTCGATGATGGATGGATGACGACCGTATTAAGAGAAAAGTAGTATTTCAATTACATGTAACTGCTCTTGTGGATAACATGACATGATAACATAAGTATGTGATGAATCATTATATTTGAAACACCTAGGCTCTAGTTGTGACTTTTGTTGTGATTGTTGGTTTTAGTTGAATTCATGTAATTGTTCGGTCGAGAATCTATAATGATCCTAATTGAGTTGACCATGTGCCATGAGTGTGTAAGACTATTGTATATTCCTTATTGCAACTAATGCTAGAACTTGCCTGGTGTGTATGCAAAGCAAAATAAAGATTGTGAGTTTAGGAGATGATTTAGGAATTTCGTTGATAGCCATTGTTCATACCTTCTTTTGCCCTACCTTTGTACATTACTTAGCTAGACCCATTGAGCCTTTAGCTTGTTCTTTTGTAGCCTTATAAGTATCCTGATCCGTTCTTTAATAAACCATAATTTGATCCAAAAGCTCCTAAGCGCTTTAACATAAAATCAATGTGAGTTAGGAGTTTGACAATAAGAGGAAAAAGGTGAAATTGATGCCCCAAAGTCTAGTTATTGGCGTGAGCAATTGATGTGGTTGAGAGTAGCTAAAATTGTTGAAAAAATTCAAAATTTTATCCCGGACATGTTACAATGAACTTGTTTTGGCCCTGGTCCTTCTTGGACATTGTTCACCTCAACTAAAGCAAATTGCTTAAGTTGAGGGTGGCTATTATAGGGGTGCGTAACGTGAAAAGGGTGCCTAAAAATATTTGAAAGGGTTGTATACTCCCACCATAGTGTTATTAATTAAGCTTAACGAGTTAGGGTGAAAAGCAAATCTGTGAAGATAGTAGAGTGGAAATCGGTTGTTAGAGATTGATCTTAATTGTATAATGTAGTGTATTAAAGCCCTTAGGGAAGATAGTCACTAATCCTGGCCAAAATAGTTCCTACCCATCCTTTAGCCTACATTACAACCCGTAAAAGACCTATTTGATAGTCACTATTTCCACTGCTGCATTCACTCTGTGCTAAATCCTACTCCGAACTGACCTGACAGTGATTACTGTGTTGATCTAAGTTTAACTAATTATGATAACTGCCTGAACTGATAATGCTCATGATATTTATGAAATCATTCTGTAAATACTAAAACTATTTAAACAACTAACTATTGGGTTTTCATAATCCCCAGTACTGAATAATCTCTTCACTCCCTTTATGGGATAGATTTTCAAATAGACCAAATCACCAACCTCTACCTCAAGATCTCTTCTCCGCACATCTGTATAGAATTTTCGTCTTCTTTGGGCTATCTTAAGCCTCTTCCTGATTATCTGAACTTTCTCCATCACATGAAATACTGAATCAGGCCCTATCAGAGCAGTCTCACCTACATCAAACCAACAAATTGGATATCTATATATCCTCCCATAGAGAGCCTCAAATGGAGCCATCTGAATACCGGAGTGATAACTATTATTGTAGGCAAACTCAATCAATGGAAAATGATCATCCCAACTACCCTTGAAATCAATAACATATGCTCTGAACATGTCCTCTAGGGATTTAATGGTCCTCTCTTCCTGGCCATCTGTCTAAGGATAAACTGCTATATTGAGATGAACTTGGGTACCAAGACCCTTCTGAAAAGCTTTCTAAAAGTGAGAGATAAACTGAGTAACTCTATCATAAATGATAGACAATGAGACTCTCCGCAACCTAACCAACTCTCGAAGATAGAGCTTGGCATATTCCTTGACTGAATAGGAAGTATGAACTGGCAAGAAATGACCTAATTTGGTCATTATTTCTACAATGACCCATATAGAATCATGTTGACGATGCATATAAGGCAGGCTTACCACTAAATCCATGTTCACCTCTTCCCACTTCTAAGTAAGGACACTAAACTCCTACATTGTGCCTCTAGGCCTCTGGTGCTCATCTTTAACCTGCTAATAATTAGGACACTTAGCTAAAAAATCCGCGATATCCCTCTTCATACACTTCCACCAATAGCAATAACAAAAACAACAACAAACCCAGTATATTCCCATATAGTGGGGTCTAGGGAGGGTAGAGTGTATGCAGTCCATACCACTACCTCAAAAGAGTAGAGAGGCTGTTTCTGATGGACCCCCAGCTCAAGATAAGAGCCAGTATATAGAAGCATGCAAGGCATAAAACAGGATAAAATAACATAAGTACGAGATCCACAAAAAAAAAATTACAATGCCAAACCAAGGACTCCAAAATCCACCTAATTACTCACTACGACTCGTCCACACCCTTAGCCCTCTATCCTAATGCTTTTCCTCCATACCTTCCTATCCAGAGTTATGTCCTTAGTCAACTACAATAGCTCCATGTCACGTCTAATCACTTCTCTCCAGTATTTCTTCAGTCTACTCCTACCCCGCTTGAAACCATCCCAGGCCAACCTCTCACACCTACCAATTGGGGCATTCGTTCCCCTTCTCATCTCATGACCAATCCATCTCAACCTCAATTCCCATATTTTATCCTCCACTGATACCACCCCCACCTTCTCTTGAATAATTTTATTCCTAACCCTGTCAACCCTCGTAAATCCACATATCCAGTGTAATATCCTTATTTCCTCCACCTTCAACTTTTGGATATGAGAATACTTAAACGGCCAACACTCCACTCCATACAACATAGCAGGCCAGAATGAAACACTATAAAATTTACCTTTCAGCTTGGGGGTCACCTTCTTATCACCTAAAATTCCCAAAGCAAACCTCTATTTCATCAAATCTGCCCCAAAGCGGTGAGAGACATCCTCATCTATCTTTCCATTTCCCTGAATCATAGACCTGAGATACTTAAAACTATCCTTCTTGCAAACTGCCTGACAATCCAACTTCACTATCACCCCCTCTTTTTTCCTTGAGTCATTAAACTTGCACTCCAAGTACTCCATCTTATTCCTACTCAACCTAAAACCTTTAGACTCTAGGATTTGTCTCCAAACCTCCAGCTTATCATTAACCCCTTGTCACAACTCATTTATCAAAACTATATCATCCGTGAAAATCATACACCAAGGCACTTCTCCCTGTATATTCCGCGTCAACACATCCATCACCAAAGTGAATAAAAATGGACTAAGAGTTGATCCATGATGCAACCTTGTCAAGACCAGAAAATGCTCAGAATCTCCTTCCACTGTCCTAACCCGAGTCTTTGCACCCTCGTATATGTCTTTAATTGCTCTGCAGTACGCCACCGGGACCCTATTCACCTCCAAGCATCTCCAAAGAACCTCCCTAAGGACCTTGTCATATGCCTTTTCCAAGTCAATAAACACCATGTGAAGGTCTCTCTTCCTCTCTTTATACTGCTTTACCAGTCTCCTTACAAGGTGAATCGCCTCAGTCGTGGAGCAACAAGGCATAAAACCAAATTGATTCTCCGAAATACACAGAATCTTCCTCAACCTCTGCTCTACCACCCTCTCTTATTTCTTCATCGTGTGAATCATCAACTTAATGCCCAGGTAGTTATTGTTACTCTGAATGTCACCTTTTCTTAAATAAAAGAATTATCGTACTCCATATCCACGCCTCTGGCATCTTTGATTCCTTGAAAATAATGTTAAACAACTTGGTCAGCCACCTCAACCCTGACTCGTCAGAGAACTTCCAAAAATCCACCAGAATTTCATCGGGCCCCATCACCCTGCCCCTATGTATCGTGCGAATAGCCTCACTGATCTTTTCTACCTTAAAACACTGACAATAGCCAAAGTTACAACACTTCTCGGAATACTCCAGCTCCCCTAACACAACACCCCTATCCCCCTTATCATTCAAGAGCTTATGGAAATACGACTACCATATTTTCTTAATGAGGTTGTCTTCCACCAAAACTGTACCATCCTTCCCCTTAATGCACTTCACCTGCTCCAGGTCACGACCCTTCCGCTCCCTAACCTTGGCAAGCCTAGACAACCTCTTCTCCCTACCTTTCTCCTCTAACTCCTTATACAAACTCTTAAAAGTTACTGTCTTAGTAGCCGTGACTGCTAACTTAGCCTTTATTTTAGCTAACTTGTACTCCTCCCTGCTCACCCTCTTCTATTCATCATCGTTACTCTCAACCAACTTAGCGTAAGCTACCTTTTTCGTCTCCACCTTCTTCTTAATATCTTCATTCCACCACCAATCTCCCCGATACCGTCCAAACAAGCCCCTCAAAACACCCAACACATCTCTAGCCAACTCCCTAATACAACCAGCAGCCCTATCCCACATATTTTCCACATCCTCCTGTACTCCCACACCTCCACCCCATACAACTTCGCCCCTATCTCTAATAAACTAACCAGAGTTGGATTTCCCTACCTAACCCTAGGCTGACCTTTCCCACCTCGCCTCATCTTGCCCTTCTTAATAACCAAGTCCATCACCAGGAGTCTACGCTGAGTTGTAAGATTCTTACTCGGAATTACCTTACAATTCTTACACAAAACTCTATCCCACTTCCTAGCTATCCTGCTACAGAAAGTAACCAAATGCTCTTCTTTCTTTGGAAAGCTAGAATTCACTACCACCAACCCAAAGGCTCTCACAAAATCTAAAAGAGCAACTCTCTCATTATTCATAGCCCCAAACCCAAAGCCCTCATGCACATCATCATACCCTAACAACAAAGACATGATATGCCCGTTGAAATCCCCACCTATAAAAATCTTCTCCGAACTAGGCACGCCTCTAACCACCTCATCCAAATCCTCCAAAAAATTTTTATTCTCTTTCATATCCAGGCACACCTGTGGTGCATACGCACTACATATATTCAAAGTAAACACCCCAAGACCAACTTAATAGTCATAACCCTATCACTAACCCTTTTAACTTCCACTACCTGCCCCCTAAGCTCCTCGTCCACAAAGATACCTATGCTATTCCAATGCCTTTCACTACCTGAATACCACAACTTGTATCCATCTACATCCCTAGACTTGGAACCTACCCACTTGGTCTCCTGGACGCACGCAATATTAATATTTCACCTCCTAAGAATCTTAACTAGTTCTATCGACTTACCCTACAGGGTCCCATTGTTCCATGATCCTACCCTCAAACTATCAACTCTTTTATCCCCTCTCTTAAAACCTCACACTCCGAATCTCATCCTTAACTCGACACCAACCATCAAGCCCACCCCCAGCACCCCAGGCCCCCAGGACATGACCCTATTCCACTATGAGCCACCTAAGCCACTACTCAAGACAAATTATAGTGAAGTCTAAAAACAACAGTAAGCCAATGACAATAAAACCAATTCACCAATAGATTTCTAGTAAATCACAATACATATTAGTGGCTCTTGGATGAATAGAGTTACGTGCACCATGCACTTCTGCTAAGATATACTACCTCAACCCATCAATACACGGCACACACAATCTACCCTGACATCATAACACACCATCTCCCAATTGGGAGAAAACCTCCACTTTCTGTTCTCTAACTGATTCTTTAAACTTAACCAAACTAGAATCCCTATCTTGCTCTTATTTCACTTTGACAACCAAAGAAGATTCCTAACTATTCGAAACCCATATACTACTGTCAGTTGAATCAAACAACTGAACACCTAATCTAGAAAGCCGATGAGCCTTCTGGACTAACTTCTTCTTATCATTCTCAACTTGAGAAACACTACCCATAGACAATCTACTAAGGGCATCTGCCACTACATTGGCCTTGCCCGGAAGATACAATACACTCATATCATAATATTTCAACAATTCTAACCATCTTCTCTGACTAAGATTAAAATTTTTTTACGAGAACACATAATGCAAGCTTTTGTGATCCGTGAACACATCAACATGAACCCCATACAAGTAGTGCCTCCAAATTTTAAAGGCAAAAACAATGGTTTCTAATTCAAGATCATGGGTAGGGTAATGCTTTTCATGGGGTTTAAACTGTCTAGAAGTATAGGCTATGAACTTACCTATCCACATCAACACACAACCAAGCTCAACTCTGGAAGCATCACAATAAACAACAAACACCTCTAAACCATCGGGCAATGTTAAAACTGGGAATGAGGTAAGTCGATCTTCAACTCCTTAAAATTCTTTTCATAGGAATTTGACCATTGAACTTTGACTTTCTTATGAGTCAATCAAGACATGAGGGATGAAATAGATGAAAAACCTTCAAAAAACTATCGGTAATAGCTAGCCAAACTCAAGATACTTCTGATATCTGACAGAGAGATTGGCCTGGGCCAGTTTCTCACTACTTTGGCCTTTTAAGGGTCAACTCTAATGCCATCACCGGAAATAATATGGTCAAGAAAAGCTACTAATTTTAGCCAAAACTCGTACTTACTAAATTTGGTGAAAAACTAATAGGCTCTAAGAGTCTGCAATACAATTTTGAGATGGTCTGCATGATCATTTTAACTACAAGAGTAGACAAGAATATCATCAATGAAGACTATGATGAACATGTCTAAGTACTACTTAAACACTCTATTCATAACGTCCATGAAATTTTCTAGGCCATTCGTTAGTCTAAAAGACATAATTAGAAATTCGAAGTGCCTATACTAGGTTTTTAAAGCTGTTTTTGAAATGTCACATTCTCTGACTCTGAGTTGATGATACCGGATTTGAGGTCTATATTAGAGAAATAACTGACACCCTAAAGTTGATCAAATAAGTTATCAATCCTAGGGAGTAGATATTTATTCTTTATTGTGACTTTGTTCAACTGATGGTTATCGATGCATATTTTGAGAGAACCATCTTTCTTATGCATGAAAAGGTCTGGAGCACCCCATTGGGAAACACTAGGCATGATAAATCCCTTATCTAAGAGATCTTTCAATTATTCTTTCAACTCTCTTAGCTCAGATAAAGCCATTCTGTAGGGCAAAATAGAGATAGCTTGGGTATCTGGAAGGATGTCTATTTCGAAGTCAATTTCTCTTTTGGTAGGAACTTTGGGAATATGTTAAGGGAATACATCTTGAAACTCCCTTACTACTAAAACTGACTCATGATTAGGAGTCTCAAAACTAGAGTCTCTGACTTAAAAAAGATGATAAACACACCCCTTAGTTGTCATCTTCCTCACTCTAAGATATGACATAATTCGACCCCTAAGTGTTGAAGTACTACCCTTCTATTCAATAACTAGTTTCTGGAAACTGAACTGAACAACTTTATTTCTATAGTCAACTGAGGCATAGCATGAGTAGAGCTAATCCATGCTGAGAATGACATTAAAATTGGTCATCTCTAACTCCACAGGATTTGCTAAAGTAACTTTCTGGGATATTATGATCGGACAACTCCTGTATACCTGTCTGGGTACAATAGAGACACCTACTAGGGTAGACACTGAGAAGAGTTCTGCTAAAGTCCTGGGACTGAAACTGAAATTAATAGCTATATAGGGGATTACAAAAGAAAGTGAAGCATCGGGGTCTAATAAAGCATAGACATAAAGGTTAAAGACCTGTAACATACCCGTAACAACATCTAGAGAACTTTACTGATCCTGTCCAGACTAAAGTGCATACAATCTGTTGTGATGCTGACCACTTGTAGCACTGGAAGTGGCACCCTATTGAGTCGAGAGACCTGCTAGACATGATGACAGATTGAACTGGACCTTCTAGCATAAATCTCTACCTTCTGAGAAACTAATTGGTACTCCCAAATTCTATAGCCTAGATTACCATACGCAAAACATATATCACTGCTAGATCTACACTCACCCTGATGATTCCTACCATATTTTTTGCAAAATAGATTAGTACGACCAGTGTTCACACTATCCTGGGGCTTAGGGCCTGGCACTCTATCATAACTATCATTCCAAAACTTTGGTACTGGTGCACTAGAAGAAGAAGGAGCTGGGTCTAAGAATTTTTGATGGAACTAAGAACGGTTACCACCGACTGACTTTAGTTGAGAGAAATTAAAGCTACCTGTTTTGGCCCTCTTATTCTCCCTCTTTCTCTTTATAAATATCAATTCCTCAATCTTTTAAGCATGGACCATAAACCTAGATATGACTATCTTCTTAATCAACATAGCAGTCTTGCACTCCTTGACCATACTATTAGTTACACCTAAAACAAACTTACTCATTCTTGACCTAGTATCAGACACCACATGAGGAGCATGCCTCGCAAACTGAGTAAGCTTAAGTGAATACTCCTTCACACACATACTACCATGCTTCAAATTAATAAACTCCAGCACCTTAGCTTCCCTAAACTCTAAGGGAAAGAACCTATCTAAAAGGCTGTATCAAACTTCTCCCACTCTATTGCCCATGCATCTGCACCTCTTTTCTTCTTCCACTTCTTAAACTAGGTGTAAGCTATATCCTACAACTGGTAAGTAGCCAACTTTGTAATCTCACTAGATGTAACACCCATAATATAAGTCACCTTTTTAACTATATCATGAAATTTCTTTAGATCTTCCTTAGACTTAGATCCTGAAAACATAGGAAGGTTCATTTGGGAAAAGTCTCAAATCCTTACTGCAGTTGAGTTGGTGACTGGATTAGATGGGGCATCATGCTACTGATTATTCTTAGCTGCTACTGAGTTAGCTAAGGTAGTGAATGCAGCTTTGAATTCAGCATGAGAGACATGCTCATTCAGGGGACCTTCTTGAACAGGCGAAGGTTCAGGCAGATTTCTATTTCTTCCTCTATTAGTCATTTTAGGATGAATTTTTTATAAATAAAAGAAAGAGTAAATTAGAAAGAGAGTTTAAATAGATCTCAAGCTCATTCACATGACATGAATACAAATAGAAGGCAAACTTTTCCTAAAATGTCTAGTAGCCTCTTGTCCATAAGTGTGGCGCGCTTCACACCCATGCACAAGACTCTACTCAACGTGGATTTTCAAACATCTTAGGACACTGTAAGACCTTAGGCTTTGATATCCAGTTTTTTCATGACCCAAGGCTACTCCCTAGTCATGACAACTATGCTTACTATCATAAGTGACCACAAGCTAACCCATGAGCTGGTACTTGCTGTGACCACTAAGTAAAACTGATAATGAACAACATATGTAGAAATAACTGAGTAAGACCATAAGGTTTAAAAATACTAAAATGCTGATAAATCATACATTTGATTATCTGGAAAGACTGATAAAATAATTGATAAACTAACTAACTATCTGAATGTCTGAAAAGACTCTAATTGACTGACTGGGGAGTTGATGGGATGAAACCCCAACTAACTCCAAACTAACTCAAATAGAGAATTACTAAAATGCTAAATGAAGATAAACTTATCCTTAAAAGATAAGGACTCACCACTGTTACTGCTATTGAAGTGCTGAACTTATCTAAGCGCAGTTTAGAAACTGTATCCGAACCTATAATACAAGACATTATAGAAAGAAGAAAGTGTGTGATAAGTACCTTGAATATACTGGTATATAAGATAAGGTTAGGGTGAAATGCATAGGTTTATGTGCATAAAATACTAACTGACTGAATAGCATGAGATAATGACTAACTGAATATCATGAGATAACTGATGCATAATATACGTGAAATCTCTAAAATCTGAGAATGCATGACCACGCATATAACATGTTCTAAAATAGTCTATAACTATAATACTAAAACCTGATTACTGAATAACTGATAAACTATATGCTATAGTCAAGCAAAACTGAACATAACTCTGTATTGAATGTTAAACTAAGACTGTGGGAGGTATCATCTAACCGACATTCCACAATCTAAACTAATCAAGATCCAACATATAACCCCAGTTGGAAGGGTACCAGTACCATTTCATGAGTATTAATGCTGGTTGTGTGGATTCACTTGTCTAGTGTATTAAAAGGCCAGGGTGTCAAGCCTAAACTAATAGGTGACCCCTGGGAGGAAGTCAAGCCTAAACTGATGGGTGACTCCTCATAGGAATTCAAGCCTAAATTGATGGGTGACTCCTCACATCCTACGCTAGATAAGTAGTTCAAAAATATAGGGACTGTTACTAATAACTTTTCCTAACTAACAGGGTATCCACCATCCCTACATTTTATCAGTGCTAAATTCTACTCCCAACTAAACTTACACTGATTACTGGACTAATCTGAGTTTAACTGATTATGATAACTGACTGAACTGATAATGCTCATGATATTTTTGAAATAGTTCTATAAATATTAAAACTATTTAAACAGCTAAGTATCAGGTATTCATAACCCCCAACATTGAATATAAATAATAATAAGTAACGATACAAACTTTGGAAACTATAAAGGGGAATCATTATTCAAAATTCATAACTTTGACATTTTATCAAACACATGAGAGTCATAACTTGTGCATGGAAATGAGAAAGCATGCGAAAGTATCATGGTTACAAGGTTCAATTCATCACTTAGGGATTTGGCATGAAGATTATGACATTCCAAACATATGATAGCTCACCCCACTTGAAAATATACACATTCTAAATTTGAAAACAATTTATCAAGATGTTCATAGACATAATTCAACTAATCATATAAAAATTCATACTTTAAGTGTAAAAGAGATTCTTGGACTTCTTGGGTGAAAAATACATATGGATGAACATCGCACATACCTTAATTGATGAATTTATGAAGGTTCTTGATGATTTTCTTGAAAATTAAGCTTGAATCCTTTGCTGCTTTTGAAGAGGCTAGGGTTTGTTCTCGTGAGAGAATGATTTATTTTGAGAGAATTTTGTGAATAGGATGACAAATTATGCTTTTGAGACCCTTAATCCCGTGTTTTGGACCAATTGGGTAAAGGGAAAAGGCCCAAGTGGCCTTGTAGAAATGATAACAAAAGCTGGAAAATAAGAGGCGGGCGATGGGGCATATTCCCCAAGCTCTGGACCGCCAGATTGACCCATGTACCATGGGCTTTATTGTGGTCATCCCTACAAGTGCAGTGGAGGGAATGTGAAAGGTTATTCTTGGTTTTATTTTGATGATTTAGGCATATTGAGGAGTCATCATTCCTAAAATTTTTCATGTCATAGTTCTAGGACACTTCACAGGCACTAATCTGGGCTTGGAAAGCCAAAAATGGAATTTTTCTTAAAGAGGCTCTATTGATGCACCTATTGAAGATTTTGGGAAGATCAAGTCGATTATAAAAGGCTCATAATGCTTTGACGATACCATTATAGTGGGACAATTCCCTTTATAGTAGTCCCTTGGTGGCGGGATGCAACCCACTATAGCTGGAGGTTGTAGGTAGTTTGATTCCCTTGATTATTCTATGAGTTCTTATTTGTTTTATTACATTGATTTGCAAATTTAATACCTCCATGGCTGAAAATCAAGAAGATGCACCCTCTATCATGATATTCCCCAAGGAAAAATACTGGGAGCGGTTCCTGGACTAGCAAAGGACAGGGTTTTGTTTTGGGAAGGGTTTCTTGTTGAAGGGTGTGGCAATCAAGGTACCAGATTCTTACAACTTACTTTAGGAGTTTGATTAGATGAATTTAGTAAAGGCTACCCTAGCTATGGTCTCGAGTTGGGTTAGGGATTTCTATGTCATAGTCCCTAGCATTCTTTGTGACGACCCCAACCCCATCATCTGTATTAGAGGAGTGGATGCCTCTATCAATGCTGCAACTACATATAAACTGCTTGGGGTGCCAAATGTCTCTAATACTATGTACATAGATAAGGCTTGGGAGATGGATATATGGTGGCTAAGGGACACACTAATTATGGATGGGAATAAGAACCATATATATTGGCCTATTAATGAGGGATTACGATCACCTATTTTACTATTGATGCTTAGAGGTGGCTAAACCTAGTAACATAAAGGATTCTTCTATGGGCCAACATTGCAGACATGACCTATTCTCAGGCCTTGGTTGTGGGATGTTCTATGTAGGGAATTAAGTTGAACATGGGGGCACAAATAGTGACAAAGTGGAAGGACTTCTGTACTAAAAAGGCCCCAACCTACCCAAACTAATGTTTGAGTTATGCAAGTGTGTCAGGGTTCCTAAGAAGGATTAAAACAAGGATATGGAGATGGACATACCATTCCATCCCCTCAAGGTAAAGGTGTTCTATAAAAATGCAAGAGAAGAAGGAAGGTGGGCAAGGCCAGGAGCATTCGAGTAATAGATAAGGAGGTTAATGATGATGTTGATGGTTTCCTTTCCTCCCATCCTCAAATTTCCAGCAGCTATCTGGAGGAGGACCTAGATATTGCGGAAGGTACATAGAGCATGCTAACCTATCTCTCCATGATACAACCCCTTCCAATTCCATAGCCCCACCTTCCATTGCCTAAGACTATAAAACACTCCGTAAAGAGCTTGATGAGCATAAGAGGAAGAGGCTCTCCTGAAACCGTATTCTCACACGAATGTGGAAGATAGTTAAGGACATGCTCAAGTGTACTATAATTGATTAAGATATTCCTAAGCTGGAGTCGAAGGACATGCGGGAGTTCTTCTTTCTAAGTGATCCAGGAGAAGAAGGCCCTAACCTCTAATCCCATAATGATGATGGGGCATCCAACTCGGTCCCTGATGTATATCTCTTCATCCCTACCCCTAATTTTATTTACTATCATGGATTTAGGTTGCTCCCATTTGGGGCATATAACCAAAAATATTTACCTTCCATTTTCCTTGTTATTTATTTGCACATCTATGTTAGTTTTTAATAGATAATATTAAATATATTATTTATACCTTGCTATATGCAATTTCTATAGATCAAGTGGTAGCTCGTAGCTTAAATTAATGAATAATACATGTTAGGAATGAAAAATAAAATAAGGGAAAATAGGGTAGAGATTCTGTTCCACAGCCTACACGCAGCTACCATGGGGCTGCTATAGTGTAAAAATTCTTGCTATAGTAGGCTCACTATAGCAGGACAGCACCGTTATGGTAACCCAACAAAAACCTAGAAATTTTTAGTTTTTTACAATTTTCCTCATTCCCATTTGCTGTTTCTAGTAATAAAATATGAAATTGCAATATAGTCTACATTATAATCCCAAGACTGAACCCAACATTTTATGAATCAACAACTTAACATCACATTACTTTAAATCACAGCTATGAATCATAGCAAAGATTTTCTTATAATAGTTTTGTCTATCATGCAATAATAGCCTTTTTCATGGTATTTATTCACATACCAACAGCTCAAAACAAGAATTTCACAATCATAAACCATTTTCTTTAGAATTTTGCCAATGATAAATCTTATTTATCATTTAACATACTGTTTTCTACTTTTACCATATATCAACCATTTCTTAGCCATTCAAATATCAATAAGTTATGACCTTTCACAATTCATAAATTCACTGCCATTCAAGCAACCTAATCCACATAAGTATCAATCCCAAGGTTTCACCTATAAAATAATCCGTTTTCATTATTCCTTTATTCGCTTTGTAGTTAACTATTAGCTGATTATCTAGAATTTTTACACCGCATTTATGGCCAAATACCAGCGGGAACCATCCCAGTTCTAATTCAATTGCTTGTATCATTCCAAATGGAATCAAATGACATATATTTACCTCGTTGAGATACCAATTTGAATTGAGAAATGCTAATTGGACTCAACTCATACAACCAAGCATATAAACAACATAAAAAGAGTGAAAGAAGTGAAATTGTTTCCTAGAATGTCCCATACCTCCCTGAAGATTAGATGTAGACGTTAGTGCCCCAATCTACAAGATTTTATTTTACATTTGATATTATACTGAGAGACTGATAATCTAGCTATAATATCATCTATCATGCCCCAACTCATTGGATTGCGAGCACCTACTCTAAATCCATCTAGATAGGAGAACCCTTACCACCCAATTCAAATACCCATAAAAGTCATTAAAAAATAATAATTTCTTTTTGTTTATTATATGTGATTCATAAAACTTTAAATATAAAAAAAATACTTTCCCCAAGGACCTAGTCTAAATAGGTACAAGAGCTATATTGACAAAATATGAAATAGTACACGTGTCCCATCTTCCACTATAACAAATAATGATAGAAGTTGTTGGAGATCTCTACGACTTTCAGTATGAAACATCTACTAATCCTACAATCAAATTATACCCTAAAAGGTATACTAAGAGTAACATTAGTATAAACAATACATACTGGTAATATCATCACCGACTTGAATTAAATCACATAAATATTCAAAAAGTAAGTTATAAATTAAGAGTTTATTTTGTCATATAAACTCAATCCCTTAATTCTTTACCTCCCTTAGCTTGTGCTAGCCTAAATAATTATAAGTCAACTTTTTCTTATCAAAATCAACTCTAATCATCACCTTCTCACCCTATTATCAAGTCAGGGCTTATTCTAAAATGAAATATGAACTCATCCACACCTAGATTTAATGGTTTCCTACCAATAGGAACTCGTTATTTTAGACTCTTACTTAATACTTAAACCTGTTTTGATATTCTATTATGTATTAACACCCTAGTAGTTAAAAATTCATTTAAGGTTATGAGGAAGTAAATGTCAATACAACAACACCCCATTTACCTAACTTCACCAAAATCAACTAGTAGATTAAGACCATAACCATGCCACAAGCACTATAGCGAGCACCCTTCAAAGTAATTTACATAAAAGTATGAACTAAGCCTTTTCAATGATTCCACATAATTTCGATCAAGTACAAGTAAAATAGAAAGCAACTCAAGTCAACACCATGACTAGTATAAGAATCCTATCAACAAACCATGAATCAATAATAATATACTAACCTTATCTCAAATATATGAGTAATTAGACAATTAAGAGATATGCTACTCATATGTAATTTAGGTTGAACCACTTAACGATCCTATTCGATCAAAAGACAACCATCAATATCTTGGTTTACTCAAGGAACCTAATTATTAGTAAGTTAATATTACAATTATAACAACTCTAAAATAAATCGATCCACTCAAGGAACGAAAGATAATATCAGATAGCATATAAAACCAATTCACTCAAGGAACCAAATATTATATCAATTAACCCCTAAATCTGATTTAATGAAAGAACCAAACATAATATTAGGTATCACATAACATCGGTGCACTCAAGAAACTATAATACTCACCAATATATTAGACACACATGCTAATGGTGTTATGGTTGCCCACAAGACATGACTTGCAATGGATGCGCTCTTGTCCATGTACAAAATTCTAGACATTAAGTTCCTACCAACCTTATATCACCAATCCCATAAAGATGTAAAATTACTGGTACACCCTACAATAATCAATAGATATCACAATCACAACCACAATGATACCAGTAATCACACTTATAAAACCAACAACTTTTCATATAATTTTATTGCATGTGATTAACATTTATAATATCAACTAGCCATTAACGTTCATTGAACATATATCCTAATATGCATACAAAGAAATAAATAACATGCACACATTAATCAAGTTGGGTTTCAACTATATTAAACTATCACCTATAATCCATATGTAATTAGGGGGAGAGGGATTAGCCAAATCATGTATTGTCTAAGGTATACTTCCACACCTATGGCCCGTACTTTATTACACCCAACCTTCCTTCCTATAATAAAAATCTTAACAAGATTGGTATTTCTCTATTTACCACCTTAGATCCTTTAGAACCCATCAACACTAATAAATTATAATAGGCATTTATTATGTTCTAAATTATTTTCATAGTATAATACCATTTTTAAATATTTAAGAAGAATGAACATTAAAATAATACACATTAATTGGATGGCAGATTTTCATATCACTAGCAATATCAAGTTAACATTAAAACCACAAAAGTTTACCTCTTATATACATTTCAACGCTGTGCTCCAAGGCCTAAACATGATATCTCCCATCAATCAATATTATGCCTATGCTTTATAACCCAGCTCTAAACTACTCGGTTAAACCTAGTCTATCTAGACACTAATTAGCTACTATGGATGCATGAACTCAAGATTTTGACTTTATGTTAGTGATTTTTGGTGTGAAATTATTGAGAAAACCATGAATTTTACCCTATTTAAGCATATTTCTCCCTCTTTATTACTCCTAAGGCTACAAGGCAATCCTATTAGGTTTTTAGAATCTTAATTCATCATTTTTTCAATTGAAGAGGCACAAAAAATTAAGTAAAATAGATTTGATTTTTTTCTTTGACATCTCTCTATAGTCGTCGATTGGACGCTACCAAGGCACTACTATAGTAGTAAAATTTTTGCTATTGTGGGATAATGTCTGCCCAAACAAAATTTTAAATTCCATAATTTTTACCAAAGTTATCCCATACTAGTTCAAGATCATATTTTTGAAATTCTATGTACCATGTGCCCATAGATGAGGTGCATTTTAATAAGTGGAACTGGTTGTTACATGAAAAAGGGCAAATTCGTAACTTAGATTGATAATTGTAGGTTTTGAATGGTTGGCAAAGATCAAATTTTTAAATGGATATGTAAAATTATTGTTTATAGATCAAGAACAAATTGAAAGAGAGAGAAAAGGTAAGTTTCTTGGCCTTAAACTGATTTGAGAAAGAAATCAAGGTAGGTTACGGTTTATTTATAATAGTGAGACCTGCTTGATTATGTGCTTATATGTAAATTATGTTTGTTATTACTATCGGACACTACTTATGACTATTAATTGTAGTACATTTTTATTTATGTTGATTGTGGATAAGGTGTGGTTGTTGAGATGAATTGATAATACTGATAATGCTATTGAGATTATCATAATAAAGACATTGACAATGACATTAATGATGATGATATTTAGATGAGAAAGAGATGGTACATATATCATGCATACATACACATTTTAATGTATATTTATACTTATATATTATGATGACCTTGTTGATGAATTGACTAACTGTAAATAGTTTTATTATGAGCTTGTATTCTTCCTGGATTAAAGTGTCATTTTTAAGGTTGGCTATCATTACTTATAAGTTCTATTGTAGTTGAGTTACTCATAATTGGTTTGCTTATTTGTATAGTATTGAGTTCAATGATGCCTACTAGTACTTGTTGATATACCGATGCTACTTGTAATTTTTTTCGGTTGAGTGCAGAGTGTGTTCTAGCCTTTAAGACAAGACCTTGACTTTAGACATTAGTTGCAAACTTTGATTAAAGGGTGAAAACCATGAATAAGTAGTCATTTAAACTTCTGACATATGTTGATGTCCCTTGTTTTGTGACTAAGACATTATCATATTTTATGTCATATTTTGGTTAATTTTTTAGCCATAGTTTTTGACACTCTTAGCTGTTATTGTATGGTGACTTCGGAGGCCAAGGAGTTGTAATAAATAGAGATATTCCATACTCTTTTTAACATTGACTATGATATTTGTTTATGTTTTATAATTTATTCAAGATATTACCTATTTTTATAGTGACTAGAATAAGAATTTGATAAAATAACATGGAAGTATTAAACTTAGTTGGTATGAGTTTGGTTAGATGGGTCTCCCATTATAGTGTTAAGGTGGGTGCCAATCATAATTATTTGGGTTGTGACGATAGTCCTTGGGGCTCTCTGACCAGAGTTAGGTCCTAAACTTTGAATCAATAACCTATTCCTATCTACAAGGGTCTAGTGGTTCAATAGTACCTTAATATAATGGCATGCCATTTCCAGGAGTAGGAGCCACAAGTGGAGTTAGGGCAGCTCTGTCAGATGAAGATTAATAGAGGTTTGAGAGATCCAAGAATATAAACCAACCCCAATTGAGGGTGGCTAGGGCGAGGATGCATATGAGCTTTTGGTTAGATGCCTTGATAGACTTCATATCTTGTGATTAGAAGCTATGAGTTAACCTTATGGAATTATGCTATGTATACATTCTATCTTATTCATGTACCAAGCTATGATAATCAAATGTCCATGAAATATCTCCAACATTGTATTATGGATTTTTGATGTTGGTCATGTATTCAATAATATCATACTTTGTCGTTTCCTTCCATCGAGTCCTGGGGGTACTTGTACCCAAAAAAATATATCTATGTGCCAAAATTTAGTGTCATGTTTTCACAATATCCTCAGTCAATCCATGGTCCATAAAACCTAGTCAGTCATATGACTCAAGAAAGCCCAGTAATTTAGTAATCTCAATAGTATTTCGTCAGCAAACAAAACTCCATGAATTTAGTCTAGACCAGTTAGTTAATCATGTTCAGTGTTTATTCAGATAAGAGTAGGAATTAGCACCGAGTGAACCCAAGTATGGGAACTCACCTATTATATGAGGGTGTGATTCTTAGAAGCAATCCTTGCATTCTAGAACTACGTAGCCTACGTAGGTTGAGATATCATAGCCTGTTATATAAGGGTATATGAGGTGACTTAACCTGTTATATGAGGGTTCCTAATATTCTCACTAGAGTTACCTATTATATGAGGGTTACTCACAGATTGTCCTTACCAGTGGCACGGTATTGGCACCCTTTCAATTGGGGTTATAGATTGGACTCCAACTCAGCCATAATAGTGTATTAGGGGCATGTCGGTTAGATGACTACTTCTCATAGTTTCAGTTATAGAATCAGGATTGTCAGATACAATCATTCAGTCTCAGTAATAGAACTCAGATATTTCTATAGAATTCAGGGCTGTCAGATACAGTCAACTCAGAATAGTAAGGAACTTAGCTAGTTCCATCAGAAACTAGACTGTCATATACAGTTGCTTAGTATCAGTTATTTTAGTTATACAGTTATTAGTATCTCATGTTATCAATACTCACACTCAGTAATCATGTTATCACGACTGTATTTACAGTTATTATGTATCCATACTTGTATTCTCACATTCATATTATTCAGTCAGTTAGTATAGATCATGCATGTAAACCCTTTGTATTCAGCCTACCTCACATGCATACCAGTACATTCAAAGTACTGACATATTTACTCTATGGTATCTTATACCATTGGTTTAGAAGCACGAGCTCCAGAGCATTAGTAGCATTCCAGTCTCAGAAGTCAGAGTTAGCAGTGAGTCCTTATCTTTCATGATCATTAATTTACTATCTCATTAATTAATTTATTAGTTAGTGTTAGTTGGGTATATGTCCTATCAATTCCTTATTCAGAAAGTTCAGTTGTTTAGAGGATTTTCAAACTATTATGTCTAGACATTTATTTTAGTTGTTTTGGGTATTTCATACCCCATTCAGATATTATATCTTTATCAGTTATGTTACAGTCTTGAACCTTATGGACTTTCTGCCTTTATTTCTGTATTTCTACAGTATATCATGCAGTGTATAGGTACAAATATCAGTCATGGGTTAGCTTATGGTCCTTCGGTTTCATGAGCATCGTGTAACATTTTAGGTACCAGATTTGGGGCATTACAAACTTGGTATCAGAGCCTAAGGTTCAATAGTGTCCTAGGAAGTCTGAAAGCCACATCTAGTAGAGTCATGTGCATGGGTGTGTTGTGCACCACATTTATGTACAAGAGGCTATGAGATGTTTTAGGAATAGTTTCCCTTCTTTCAGTTTTTATGTCGTGCCAGTGATCATAATCTCTAGTCAATATCTCAGTCTAATCCATTTCACTCTTTGTTCTACAGAATATACCTCCTAAAAGAAGAAATGGGAATCAGGAAGTCTCTCAACTCGAAGAACTTTTGGGGGAACATATTTATCATGCAACATTTAGAGCTACATTCACTACTCTTGCTCTGTCAGTTGCCACTCAGAATGAATGACCAGCTATCGTTCCAACCAACCCAGTGGCAAATTTAGCTATAGCTAAGATTCAGGACTTCACCTGAATGAATCCTCTATCCTTTCTTGGGTCTAAGTCAGATGAGGACCCTCAGGAATTTATTGATCAGGTTTAGAAGGATACTGACGTTATGGAGGTGTCAGCTATTGAGAGTGCAAAGCTAAATGCATATCAGTTGTAGGATATTGCTCACACTTGGTACAAGCAGTGGAAGTCAAAAAGGTCGGTTGATGCAAGACCTATAAAGTGGGAGGAATTTGTCACCACATTTTTAGAGAAGTTCTTTCCCTTAGAGATAAGAGAGGCTAAGGTGTTAGAATTCATCAACCTCAGGTAGGAAAATATGATGGTGAAAGAGTATTCTCTTAAGTTTACTCAATTAGCCAGATATGCCCCTCATGTGGTTGTAGATAGTAGGTCTAAGATGAGTATGTTTGTTTTTGGGGTGAATGGTAGTATAGTTAATAAGCATAGGTTTGTGATGTTGAATAGTGACATAACTTTAGCTAGGCTTATGACTCATGCTCTGTAGATAAAGGAGAAAAAGATTAATATGAGGGAGAAGTAGAATAAAAGAGAAAGGATAGGTAGTTTCCACATTGCTCAGCCCAAATCAGTAAAAGAAAACCGTTCTCAGTTTCTTCCTAAGTCATCAGTTCCAGCTCTTTCTTTAGCTAGTTCTCTAGCTCCTAAGTTTAGGGATGGTAATAAAGATAGAGCGCCAGACTCTAAGTCTCAGGGCAGTATTAGCAGTGCCCACACCTATCCTATTTGCTAGACTTGTGGCAAGCACCATTAGGGTATTTGTAGAGCTGGCAGTGGTATATGTTTTGGATATGCAAGCCAGGCCACTGATTCAGAGAATGTCCTCAGCCAGGTCCTCCGGGTCAACAGAACCATTTCTCAGCTCAGTTCGGTCGCCCAAATTAGCAGGGTGCCACTTCCAGTGCTACTACTGTGAAATGCTCAAATAGACTCTATGCTCTCCAGTCTCGGCAAGATCATGAAAATTCTTTTAATGTAGTTACTTATACATAAAGATCTTTCATGTACATGTTTACATTTTGCTAGATCCAGGCACTTCCTTGTCTTTCATTACTCCCTATATAGCTATTGATTTTGGAGTCAGTCCCAAAATTCTAGTAAAGCCCTTTTCAATCTCTACCCCAGTGGGTAAAGTCATCATAGCCCAGTGGGTGTACAGGAACTGCCCGATTAGGATATTTCAAAAAGTCACCTCAACAGATTTAGTCGAATTAGAGATGACAGATTTTGATATCATTCTTGGCATAGATTGGCTTCATTTCTTCTATGTCACAGTCGACTGCAGACACAAAATAGTCCAATTTTAGTTTTTAAATAAACCCATCCTAAAGTGGAGGGGTAGTACTTTAGCTTTCAGAGGTCAGCTTATTTCCTATCTTCGAACACAAAAAATGATAACTAAAAGATATTTCTATCATCTTGTTTGAGTGAAGAACACTAGTTTCGAAACTCCCAGTCTTAAATCAGTCCCAGTAGTAAATGAATATTCAGATGTCTTTCTCAAAGATCTACTAGGAATTCCTCCCAAAAGGGAAATAGACTTCGACATTAACCTTCTTAACCTTCTTCCAGATACTCAGCCTATATTTTTTCTGCCTAACAGAATGACACCAGCAGAACTCAAAGAACTAAAAAAGCAGTTGAAGGATATCTTAGATAAGGGTTTCATCAGTGAGGATGGTCTGAGTCTATCCATATTGGGCTAGATTTTAGAAGTGCCTATGCAAGGGACCAAGTCCCTCGCAAAATTGACTGCCCCTTCTAAGTTTGTGTCTCACATTGGATGATAACTGTTATTGTCTCATATTGAAATAATACACTCTTTTTTTTGCAACAAACTTGTTCTTTACAGAGTCATTGCATAAGTTGAATGATGTTGTGTTCTATTGAGGGAACTAGTACTATTGATGATCTGCGTACAAAGTAAAGGACTGATAGCACATATTACCACATTAAATTCTAAAGTTAAGGACCTAACTAAGCAACTCCTTTGAACTCATGCTGTTGAAAATGAGCATCTAAACTTGGCCCTCTATTTTTTTGCCTTGTATCGTTCACCTCCTAATCCTTTTTGTCTCTTATTCTATTATGTCCTCCTTCTTATTTTGATCTGTGGCTAATGTGAAAAGTTGTTATGCATTTTTACTTGATGAAATATTTATGATATTGTTCCTATGAATTATGGATAATATGTTTGCTTTGTCTACTATCTTTTCTTTCTTATTTTGGCTTTGAGCATTCGTGTTAGTGTTGCTCTAGTGGCCATGAATTAACCTAGTGTGCACTTTACTTTATTTGGTTTAGTTCTCTTACTTTTTATGATGCCAAAAGGGGGAAGATATAGGCTAATAATAGGTAGATGATTCATGATTAAGGCCTAGGAATAAAGGGACCTGGTACCTGAGAGAAATGTAATAAAGGGGAAATGATCAATGGTGTTAGGGGAATAGAAGTAAGTGTTGGTGTATGTAGGAAATGGTGTTAGGGGGAACAAAAATGAGTGTTGGTTCTAGGGGAACATCCTAATTTGATTCTCTACTGACTTAAGTTAGTCATCATCAAAAAGGGGGAAAATATTCTATTCGTTGTTTTGATGATTGGAAAACTTATTCTTGATTCTTATGACTAGCAAGCTCATAAAAGGATCAGAAAATAATTACAATATTATTATCTAGAGATAATGGTGATAGAGGAGCTAATAATAGAGATGGTGGTGATACAAAGACCTGGTAGATAGGAGAAATAGTTTGTCATCATCAAAACGGGGAAAATTAATGTACATGTAGTTTTGATGAATGACAAAGCTCAAGGAAGGACCTGGTACCTCAGATGCATAAGTACATGGGCAACTAGTGTTTGGAAGCATATAGTAGAGAAATGGAACTGGTTTATAAAGTCGAGTATGCATAGATATTTTTTGGTAAATCTTATCCTAAAAAAGAATATATTTTATATGTTTGTCAACATCTAAAAGGAGGGACTTGATTATGCATAGTTACTATGGTAGTATGCTTTGTTTTGATGGTTTGACAAACTTATTGAGGGACCAGAGAAAGAATCAAGCACCTACACCAGGCCGATCTTAGAACAAAAAAGGGAATCAGGTTCTTAGAGAGAACAAATCGTACCTATTCCTTAAATGGGTCTTATTTCATAGGGACTAGGTCCCTCTATCATTGAAATTTCTAGCAGTCAACAATACAGTTGGCCGTTATACTCTTTGCAAGAAGGTTGGTGCATAACAACAGAAGAGCAACAACTTTTATCTCGATTAATAAGAAACTTTCTAGATTTTTCCTCCCATTTTCTCCATATTTATAGATCATTATGTGGGAGGAAACCTAGAGTTTGCGCATCAAAAAATTCACATTCTCTTAGAAAAAGTCTCTATTCATTCCAAAGCTTCTACAATAAGGTACTTATTCTTATCCTATAATAGTTGCTCCTAGTTCATTATTGTTTGAGTCTTTGTAGTTTCTACTAAATTTTAAATCTACTCCTATGCTATAAAAGATAGTAGGTATTTCACTTGTCTGAATCTTTATGTTAATTCACATTAACTAGAGTTCATCGAATCAACTATTATTTTAGTCAAGTTTGTTTCACCATTCTTGGTTTTTCTCTTGGGTAGAGTTACCTAGGAGTATTAACTAGAGTTAGCTGGTTCAAAGTGTGTAGCAAAGTTGCTGTACAAGTTTGGGTAGAGTTACTTGGCAGTGTTGTATGGAGTTAGTCGATGGTGGGGTGCGGTAGAGTTACTGCATTAATCTTGTAATAGAGTTATTACAAGGGGATATGATTAAGAGTTTAGTCCTTGTGATTGTCGATGTCTTTAATCACATTTTGGCTTGGGTTAGTGGAGTTTATGGGTAATCATCTGATACAAGTCATGGTTTTTCCTCTCTTGAGTAGGGAGGTTTCCACATAAAACATCTTGTCTTTTTTACTTTTGTTCTTCATCTTTTTAATCTTAGTCGTAGAACCTGGTGAAGTACCAGATTCTCATTACTGTGGTGATCTCATACAGAACTTTTTCTGTGATTTACTAAAGAAACTGGTAAGGGACCTGGTCCCTAGTATCCTAGTGGACAGATACAAGCCAACAACTAGATTTACTTTACTATATGGCATTAACAAATCTTACTATATATCTATGTATACATTTCAATTCCCCTCATTTATCTCGACAATTAGGAATTCATTCATATTATTTTTCCAAAGAGGGTGTTATTTTTTGTGTTTGTACCAAAGATGATTGGAAAGGGACTTAGAGATACTAGGAGTTTAAGCAAAATTCATCAGAAAAAGGTTGTAGAAAAGAAAAAAATAGCTGGTCCATTCAAAAAAGGAACAAGAATTATCATCCTAGGAGATATACTTGTTACACTAATAATGTTTTGTCCTAGAGAAGTCATTCCTTGTTTGGGGAGATTCTTTCATTTCATTTAGACAAACATTAGAAATGGTTTGGTTAGGAAAAAAAGTTAGAACAACAAGTAGGGTTGATAATTCTTGTGTTTTTTTTAACGAATTAGTTATTTATTTATTTTTTTATGGGTTTTCACTAACTTTCAGACAAATTCCATGTCGATTTAAACAAAAGAAATTAGCTTACAATTTATAGTAATTATTTCTCCAAAATCTTTGTAAAATTTCATAGCTATTTCTCTATGAATTTATACACACA